>NW_026057581.1:25231661-25425942 GCF_023721935.1 Panthera uncia
CCGTCTCTAATGAAAACAAAAAATAAGCATCAATTCCTAGCACAGAGCCACTTATTTATCATCTTCCTTCTCTTTCTTTTTTGTTCTTATTTTCTCTGTGCTTTACAAAAAACCACTCCTTAGCAAGAATAGCATGATAATAAAGGAAATAGTCCAGCATAATTAATCAGAGATTTTGAAGTGCCTCCTCTCCTATCAACTTAAAGACACAAACACTTCAGGACACTGGGGATTAGATTATTTGTGAATGAGGGCTATTTCCCTACTAGACTGTGAGTTTCCTAGGAGCAGGGGATAGGGCTATGGACAGCTTTGTACTTAATGTGCTCATATATTGAAAGAAGATGGCTCTGCAGTGGGATTATCAGAAATAACTTCCAGAATAGAGGTTCACAACCTTGCCACTACTGATGTTTTCAGCCATAAAAATTCAGTCTTTCCTTTTTGCAGGATCCCTTGCTTCTACCCATTATTAGCATACAACAACCCAACTATGATAACCACAAATATCTCCTGACATTGCCACATGTTCCTTGGGGGACAAAATCCACCCCCCCTCCCCACCGTTGAGAACCACTGTTCTATAAGGATTGATGGGGGTTAGATAGTGCTAGAGGAGGGCACTAACAGAAAATATTACTGTATGAGACTGTCATGAGACTTAGTGTATTTTGGTTTTTATAACAACAAAATCTGAGTTTTTAAAACTGAAATTTCAACTCAGTACATGGTATTTGTGCCCTTACTTTCAGTAAAATAAAGCCACCAAGATCAGTCTCAATGCTGGTGGCCTCATCCACACACAGAGACATATATTCATCTTTCTCTAAGTTCTCTTTCTCTAAGTCACATATCTGTATGTGAGAATTCAGTGTGCATTAAAAATATGTCTTTTTGAGCAAGTATATTTCCAGTTTTACAGAATGAAATCGTTCCTGCTACCAAATTTTACCTGGGTGTGAATTTTTACAACTGAGATATTAATCCTTGAAAAGAGATTTTTATAATGGAAATGCTGACACAACCTTAGCTGCCCTGCTTCGAATGGCATCATTATATTATTCCACTCTTGACCATGTCTGTGTTCTGAAAACAGTGGTGGCATTGTCTGCCTCTGAATGGTGCTAAAGGACTGAGGAGGGGAAGGATTTGGCACTGATATCAGAGTGGGGGAAATAATTTAAAATAAAAAATACACTTTATGTGCATGACTCATTCATTCAACTCAGGGGATTTGCTAAGTTGAATAACTAGGTTTGATCCACATAGGATTTGAATGTTTCACCACCCATGGTATATCAAACTGATGATAATGCCTTCTGGTTCCATCTTTGAGACTATCTTAACTGACTCTTGAACTGCTAAAATGGTAACCCAGTGATAAGTATTCTTTTTTATAGACTAATCACTTCTGTTTAGTCTACCTTAATATTTTAATTTCCTGGTAGACTCTGTAGCTCTAAATAAACACAGAAGATATGCTTGAAATAATATTTTTTGTCTCCATACACGTTGCTGTCAAAGTGCATGCACGTGGGTATGCACACACACATGCACCCTGTTATCTCCTTGAGACAACATTTTACAAAAAGACACTGTGCTTGGTGTTGGCATTATTGCACGTCCCAGATACTTTTCAGAGGCTTCCTACATGCACTTGGTGAGGAGGGAAGAAATGGAAAGACTTCTAGCAAGGCCCACCTCTATTTCCTCTTTTTCTCAACAAGGACGGAAATGAGAACATTCTCCAAATGATAAACATACTTCATGACTAATGCCACTTACTACTGTCCTTCCACCATCCCCAGGAATAGGAAAAAGTAGCTGAGGGTAGTTAATAATGAAAGTCAAGGAAAGAAGTGGGAATGGGAAAGGTAAAATGCAAAACTGTCAAAGCATGAGTTATGGGGGAAAACATCTTTTAACAAAGGGAAAAACTTGTGGAAAATACTAAAATACTACCTTTAAATGGGTTTGCTATAGAGCACAGGGCAGAAAATGTATCACTGTGTCTAGAATGGAAAGGGTACTAAAGTTTTAACAAATGTGTCTTGCATATGCATTTTTGAGTTAAGTTATTAAAGCAAAAATCTTTTATTGCTAAAGAAAATGTACTTGAAAGATTTTGATGAAAATGAAGCATTCGTAAATTTAATTTATTGTTTGATTTCAACTTCTCGGCTCCACATCTGTGTCCGGACCTTCCAAGGGCGTGTGTGACCTCTTGAGGGGACGCAAATACCCCTGAGTCGTCAGCAGCTACTGCTGCTTCAATAGGTAACTTGCAGTTCAGTCACCTCCGAAATCATGGTGGCTGGAGTGACAGTTATGGAAGAGACATATTTCAGAGCATTCTCTGCGGCCCCAGAAGAGAAGATACCTTGCTGTCTATCTAGAAGCAAGTACTCCATGTCACCCCCTGACTTCTGTCTGAGAGTCTGTGTGATTTAGTGTCAGTGGAGCTCAGCTCCCTCTTTACCAACTGCTGTCAGCAAGGGCAGGAGACAGTAGTTTGATCTGTTACAGAAACAGCACAGGTGATGATCGAACATGCATGTGGGCGCGTGCTCGGCAGTGTTGAGCAGCCTACCTTGTTTTTTTTTTGTTTTTTTTTTTTTTGTTTTTTTCTCATTTGAAAGAGTTAATCTTTTTCTGAATAAGAAATAGAAGAGGCACTTGAGAGAGAGAGGTCCGTATGTTACAGAAATGACACAACAGTTACCTCGGATTATCATTAAAAGCAGTTCATGTTCTGTGGATAGTTCTCAGTTTCAGCCTTTCTTTTTTTATTATCACTTTTAAAAATGTGGTGTTTAGTGGTAATCACCAGGCTAAGAGAAAGCTCCCTGGCACTTCACTATTGGTGATCACTTCCTTATTAGTTGGCTTGTATTTATAGCCCTGCAAACACGTTCCCATTATTAAATTCTGCCATTCAGTGTGGGCTCTGCTGTACAGTATGTGTGTCCTGAAGCAATTAGATACCAGCACAAGTAAGAAGCAAATTCCTGCCCTGAAGCTCCTAAGTTTAATAAAGTATGTTATTTCCAGTAAACCCCTTTAATATGAGTATAGGATTATATTATTGTTCACCAAATGTATTTAAATATTTAAATGTTTAAATGACATCAGCAAACACCTAAAACTTATTTCCTGTTGCAATAAAATATATTTTTTCAGTCTTATAACTCTCCACATTAATAATAATTAAATGGTTAGAAGACAGCCTTAATTACAGCTAATCACTCAGCCTTTCCTCTCATTGTTTGGAACAAACAAGTGTTTTCTAGATGTCTTAACTGGGCTGCCTTCTGTTCCATTCTTCTTTTTTTAATCTAATGTGTAAAAAAGGGTGTTTGATTGATGGAACATCCCCTTCCACAACCCCTCCAGTAAATCTCTCAAAGTCCTTAACCTTGTGCAGCCTGCTTGATAGAGCATTTGCTGTTGTTTATAGTCTGTTATCCCTGGGATTGGCTTTCCGTGTAATAAAGTACTAAAAATCTCGTAGAGTAGGATCAACTTGGGTGTTCTGCGGTTTGCATGGTGGTTGTTATGCCTAATTCCCACAGCAGAGAAGGGAATTAGAGGGAGCATCATAAAGAACAAAAGTTAGTGGGTTGCCAGCTGAGTAAAGCCCTCCCTGTGAACAGGTTTGGGTAATAGTGATATTTCTAAAAGGGAGGGCAATGACACTTAAGTGAGGTTGGTCTTAGGAAGCAGTTGCAGGTCTGGATCCAATAATGTATCATTGACTGCGTCTGGAATAGATCGCCTGGATAAATTAAGTGAACTCTTACCCTGCTGGGAGCTTTTTTGCTGTGTGCTCTGTGCTTATTAGCCTCCTAGCCCCTAGTTTGACCCTGTTCCCTTTTTAAATTAATGCATCTCCAATTCCCTAATCTAGACATTTTTTTTTAATCTCATGTTTCTTTGTTTCCACCCAATTTGAGGAAATAGCTGAGGAGTTTTCAACTGTTTACCCAGAGGCAAAATTAACAGGTGCATTCAGGGTTATTGTAAGACTCATCAAATACACTGAGAGCCTGGCCCAAATCCAGTTCTGATAAACAGACCAGCATTGTAAATTAATTGAAAACTGACAAAGATAAAAAGCATTATTTAGAGGCCTAGATAAAAGTTTTATGTGTGCTTGCAGAAGAGCCTTACTACAACACATATTTTGACACATTCGTAATAATGACTTTCTAATGAGCAAAACCTGGGTTGTAGAAACTGCAGCTGAACCAAAAAGGGGGGCCCCATTTTTAACACAGTCTGGGAATGTATTTACATCCAATAGCAGCTTGGCACAAGGAAGAAACTATTCAGAAGTTTGCCCACATGTTTTGCTGCCAGTTTATGCCTTTATTTGGAGGTCTTTATGTGGAGCAGAAGGCCCATGAAGCCGCATGTGTATGAATGCAGAGAATTCTGAAGAAAATGCACCAGGAGAAATAGGATGTGTCTGATATTATATTCTGCATTGGAACACATCAGGATCATTTACAGGGAAACAAATGGTATTTTATATGCAGCAAATGTGTTCAGGTACAAAAGCTCTTTAAGACCTAACTTCCTTATTGTGAAAAACGAACTTCATATTTTGCAAAGAACACTCACTTTTTCTGAGCAATTCTGGCTCCACGAAAAAGGTTTTGAAAAGTTCTTTGTTAGATAAAAAGAAGGGATTGCAAAACTGTGTCATAATAATACTGACGGAGTTGCTGGTTTATATAATATGGCAAAGAGCTTCAATCTGAACTGCTGATTGTCTACAAATAATAGGGTAATTCTTATGGTATACTCTTTTTAGAATGAGGAGGTTCTGATAAAGATTTAAGAAAGTTCAATTCAGGGTAAAGCTATATAGCCACAGAAATTCTAGGATTTGTTTTTGCAATGACAAAATTGTCTTACTCTGTATCTTGTGGGTATTCACAAGTTATTCACAAATAAGCTTTCATGTTTTTGTGATAACTAACAAGTCAACAAACTTTTCTGTGTCTGAAGCGTAAAAGAAAGAAATATCATTTGTGTCTTTACCCTATGTTATCTGCTTTAAGAAAGATCATCATGAATATCAAGTCATTATATTCCTACTTCCCTGGTTTATTTATTAGCATATGTGGCCTGTGGATGCATGAACATTAAACCATTTGATCTACATGCTTCTGATGGTTATATCCCTTTATGAATACCCTTGCTAGATTTTTTTTTCCTGGAATGTAGCATTTTTTTCACTTATTTACTAAATATGTATTAAGCATCTAGCACAGGCCTTCAGTGCTATCAAAAATGCCTTATATATATTATATGCTTTCACAGTATTTGCTTAACAATTAATTTAATCAAATGACTAAATCACAGGAATAAAGAAACATGCTTAGAACATATACTTACAGGTCTAGACCAGTAGTTCTCAACCAGTGGTGAGTACTAGTAGCATCTAGTGGATAGAAGCCAGGGATGCTGCTTCATATCCTGCTGTACATAGGGCAGCCCCCAACAAAGAACCATGTAGCCCAAACTGTCAGTAATGCTCCTGCTGAAAATCTCTGCTCTAGTAGAAGAGAAAACATATACATAGCCATTCCTACCTGCCAGCCTTCTTCACCATACTTTGCATACCCTCCCTGGGTGATTCTTCCACTCCTGGGGTTTCAACAGCCATATGCACTCTGGTTCTAAACTTTTGTTTCCATTCCAGTTTTCTCCCTGCACCCAGCTCTATACAGCCTGCCGTCTAGACATTACCGTCTTGGTATCTTAAAGACTTTCTCAAGCACAGAGCCTCTAAGACAGAATTCACCATCTTCCCTCCAAACATTTGCTTACAGCATTCTGCTAGGTACATGGTTGGCACTCAGAAAAGAAAATGCTTTGTAATTCAAATTGCATAAGTGACCCAAGGCAGAGAGTAGTAAATATCAAGAGAGGGTATCTGTGGGAGTTAAGAGTACAGATAAAGTGCTTTCAGCTTTAAAGGTAGTGAGGACCTGGAGTGGAGTGGAAGGAGCAGAGATCCATGAATATTTTACAGGGAAGGTGGCATTTGAGCTGGGCATTAAAAGCTACATAGCATTTAGATGCCTGGGATTCTAAGTGGAGGAAATAGATGAACAAAGGTATAGAAGCTGGAAAGTAGGACTGTGACCAAAGAATATGTGATGGAATGCTCTGTGTGGAGCATTGCATACAGAAGGGAAGCAGTAGATGATGAAAATAGAAAGATTAGTTGGTGCCTGATCATGGAAAATTTCAATGCAAAGCTGAGAAGTCTGCTTTACTCTGTTGGCAATGGAGAGCCATGAAGATTGAAAATAGACATGATTTGAGGTGGATTTCAGTAAGATTAAACTAATCGCAGTGCCTGGACCACCCACTGCTTTTCACCTCTCATCCTTCAAGTCTCTGTTTCAATGTCACTTCCCCAGAGAGTCTTCCCCAGCTCCCAAGGCTTGGCATACTGCCCTTGCTGTTGTACTCTCCTAGTATCTTCTACTTGTCTTGTGTAAATCTTGTCACTCTCTTTCCTCCTCCTACAGTGCTTATCTTCCCTTCAGACTGTGAACTCCCAAGTCAGGGACCTTGTCTGTCCCAGTCTACCCAAATTCCCAGACCAGCACAAATCAGAATTTCAACTCCAGTTGACAGAGATGTTGCATTAGGATGACGTGGTAGAATTTACCAACTGATTAACGTCGGGGCAGAGTAGAAGGGTGAATCCAAGATGACTGTATGGTTTTAATCCCTCCTAACAGGGGGTGTGTGGTACATTAAAGGGCTAGGGAATAAATGGGTTGACACACATTCAGCAGAAAAGAAGCTGAGCTCCATATTGCACATGCTGAGACTGAAGTGCTAGTCAGTGTTAGTGTGGAGAGATTTAGCAGGTTTGGGAAATGTGGAAGAGAACTAGGCATAGAGGTTCAGATGTGAAAGTCAGTTACAGTTACATTCAAAACCTGAGACAGACTAAATAGGTTTCTGGTATTTTGATCTTAGCAGAATGGAAATTTCACCACTGCCCCCATTGTCTTTCTTGCCATCTTCCCAAGTTCTTTAGGAATATTTACCCTCTCTCCAATAAAAGATACACAATAGTGAGTATTAAGTACATCTGAAAGGTTGAGAATGATGCCAGCTATTCTTTTTCCCCTAGAGTCTTTTCCACCATAACCATCTGTTTTGCCAGAGTTTTTGCTTTCTTGGATCAATAGACTCAAACTGACAAATTTGCTGCATCATGAAAGATATGGGTTGTACAATTTCTAAATGTTAAAAAAAATATTTCCTCAGATGCTCTCCTGGGACCTTATTGTATGGCAAATGTAACCCTGCTTCTGGCCACATCTCTACCTTTTACTTACTCTCATTACCTATTCTCCTTGCCCAGCTCTAGTTTTCCAGAATTTGGGTTGCAGTTTAACAATGTAGTGGAGGAGATAGAAGTTTGTAATGTAGGATTTCAAAAGATGTAGAGAATATTTTCTATTGCCTGTGCCTTCCAAACTCGGTTTCTCCATTCCATCCAGACTCATCGTTCTCCCATCTTTCCTGCTCTCTCTGAAGAGAAACTTATCTTTTTTTTTAATAAACTGCAGTTCACTTTACCCCAGTGTTGAAGTAATTTTGTTTCTCTTTATTGGTTGTGAGAATTTTAGAGATTATAAGACATTAGAAGTCATATTGTCTAGCCCCCTCCTTCAATTCCCCATGTCATATTATCAAGGAAGCCATAGGGTGAGAGGTTTCCCCAGAGGCCCACACTACAGGCCCAGGGTTCAAAATTGCCCCACTATGTTATTATGCATGAACATTGCTGTGAGGACTTAGAAGGGTGCCCTGTGAACAGGCCAAAATAATAAAGAGCATTCTGAGAAGGTCTCAATTATATTAGATATCCATTTAATATTTGTAAGCAATGAAGTAGCTCATTAATAAACAAAATTATGGGCCAGGATATTATTCTGATATAATCTATGTGCATTTTATATGAGAACCAATGTGGGGCTTGATCCCACAACCATGAAATCATGACCTGAGCCAAAATCAAGAGTCAGACGCTTAACTGACTGAGCCACTCAGGCACCCCAAGCCATTTATTTTATTTTTAAGGTATAATATTGAAATCATTAGAGAGTCATATGATGATATTGACAAATTACCTCAATCTTAGATGTAAAATGCAAAATGATGTGAAACCAAATTGTCTTGCCATTATTTCAAATGTCCTACTTTTCCTCAGTAACCAGAGTCAGTTTCATAATCAGTCTGAACATGAGCAAAATATTAAGATACATGATTTAAATGCATTGGGCTTTAGCAGCATTTACTGAGCAGTACAGTAAAACCTAAAGATTTCTTCTAAGGCTAAATTTCCATTTCATTTAGAGAGAGGCACCTAATTTAGTCATTATCCATTCACATTAAGAAATGTTACTTTAAGATTATAAACACAATTCTCTGTTATTAACTCCTACTTAAATGAAGTTATGTAAGAGAGAAGTTAACTAGTTTATGAAAAGTATGTATTTGGAATTGGGCCAAGAGTTATTCTGAAATGTATTTTCATATAGTAATGCTACTAAAAGTTGCTAGATATAGTACAGGCAGTGTGTGCATTCATTATCTTTGCCATAATTTCCAACCAAAATATTTTAAACAACAAAAAAGACAGGTCTAAAATATGATTTTTTTTCAGATCCCTCCAGAGAAAAGGTGTAGATTGTTATATTTCTTGATATAAATTCTTGAAAGATTTTCTCTGATAAGGAAGGCTGTCAGTGATTTCAGAAAAATTCAAATTAAATGTAAAAAGTGTGCCAAGCATTTATGTCCCAAACCAGTTAAATTCAAAAAGTATGGTATGCCGAGAATTTTAGGTTTAATCCTGAAATAGGTAAAAACTGTTTGAGATAGGTTTCCTGTGATATTAACTCTTTTAGGGACCAAAAAATATACCTAATCCATTCAGCAAGGACTCACCTTTGTCTTTTGATTTGGAAAAAAAAAAAAATTCATTTTACTTGGAGTTTTTTTTTTTTTAAGGCTTTTTTATTTAGGCAATATACTACACTTGGAAAAACATAAGGTTTAGCAGCAAACCCCAGCTCTGCCACTTAACCAGTTGTGAAACATGGGGGTAACAAGCCATATGAGTAGGATAACTGTGTAAATTAAATCGGGTGGTATATATAAAGCTACTAATATGGTGCCCAGCACGTGGTAGATATTCAATAATTATATTTGTTGCTGTTGTTATTACCTGTATATTTATGTTGAAAATAAAACCTATGAACAAGGTAAGGAAAAAGGCTCTGGAGTGGAAGTCTGAATAGAAGGCTGGCATCATCCTTCACCAGCATATCAGATAGGTTGTGTGGCCATGGTGGCATCCATCCTGTTCCTCCATTCTTCTTGCAGAAAGGCCCTGTGGTATAGGGCATGTGGTACAGGTCAGTGGCTGCCCGGTGCTCAAACAGGGCTTCAACAACATGGGCCTTACATTGGAGAGAGCCACTATAGGGCCCTAGACATTATACTTTGGTTGTTTTTCCACCTTAACTGTACATTGATATAGATTCTTTTCTAAAATAGGAGTCAGTAGGGGCACCTGGGTGGCTCAGTCATAATCTTGCATCCCTTCAGCTCAGGTCATAATCTTGCAGTTCACGAATCCAAGCCCCGCCTAGGACTCAGTGCTGACAACTCAGAGCCTAGAGCCTGCTTCTGTGTCTCCCTCTCTCTCTGCCCCTCCCTCCCCCCAAAACTAAATAAACATTTTTAAAATTTTTTAAATAAATAAACACATAAATAAAATAGGAGTCAGGAGACCCAGAAGGATTGACAGATATCTCCTTTTGCCCCACATGGTCATGGCCTGCTTGGTGCATGAATGGACCTGCCTGCTTAAAGCTCTGCCACTCTGAGAGCCACTCACTTTGGTGTGGGCAGTGGCACTGGCACATCGGTGTGACTCCTAATCTGTGCCATCCATTACCTACCACCTAGGCAGAACCTGAGCAAGCAGCAGAGCTAGATATTCTCTTATTAAAAATATACAATTTGAGCCTCTGTGTCTCATTGCAACCTTTGAAGGCAGTTGGTCTCCTTCCTCCTACCCCCTTCTCCCAAATTAAGATACTTTTAGCTTCAGAAGTTACAGAAAATTTGAATCAAACTGTCCTTAACTGTAAGGAAATATATTGTCACACATGACCTGACATCCAGAGTTGGGCTGGGTTTTACCGTCAGCTGGTTCCTGTAAATGGCTGTAGGCCAGCCACCAATAGCAATCAGGGCCACATTCTTTTCCATCTGTAGAAACAGAGATGATGTCCAATGGCTTTCCCAGAATTCCCCAGCAGACCTCTGCAATCTCCTTGGCTAGTGTTGAGTCATCTGCCATCCGTGGCCCTTTGCTAGTCAAATGAGTGGGATTGCTCTGATAAGCTTGGACTAGAGCTATGGTCCTCTTCCCTGAGGTACAAGAGGTTCTCTTGTGCTGGCGTTCTCTTAGGAAGGAGAATATAGGAAATTACTCAGGCCATTACAACAAAGCCACCACAGCATACTTCCTGGAGGAAGGGATCTTTGTGCTGAGTTTTAAAAAATAAGTAGAGTTAGGTTTATATACACAATGGAATACTACGTGGCAATGAGAAAGAATGAAATATGGCCTTTTGTAGCAACGTGGATGGAACTGGAGAGTGTGATGCTAAGTGAAATAAGCCATACAGAGAAAGACAGATACCATATGGTTTCACTCTTATGTGGATCCTGAGAAACTTAACAGAAACCCATGGGGGAGGGGAAGGAAAAAAAAAAGAGGTTAGAGTGGGAGAGAGCCAAAGCATAAGAGACTGTTAAAAACTGAGAACAAACTGAGGGTTGATGGGGGGTGGGAGGGAGGGGAGGGTGGGTGATGGGTATTGAGGAGGGCACCTTTTGGGATGAGCACTGGGTGTTGTATGGAAACCAATTTGACAATAAACTTCATATATTGAAAAAAGAATTAGAGTTAGAAGGCAAGGAAGAGGTTTTATTAAGTAGATGGGAAGAACATATACAGAAAGTTTAGATGTCTGAAATAACATGGTCTTTTGGAGGGAACCGAAAGTATGTGACTATAGAGAATGAGAGTAATGAGATATGAGCCTGAGGAAGAGGTCTGTTTATGTCATGGCCAAGCTTGAATGCCACTCTGAATTATAGGAATATGCAGACTAGATATAGGGAGTCTTAAGTCTACATTAAGACTATGGTTGGGAAAGTAAAGAAGAAGTGATCTTCAGAGAAATACTTCAGAGGTAGGGTTGCAAAACTTCCTGGCCAGTGGGATATAAGGGAATGAAGAGAAAGGAGCCACGTGACAGACCTGACAAGTCCTAGGTCCTTCAGCCTCTGTAACCACCTGTATTAGTATCATTTCTCATAGTGTCTCCTGCTCACACATGCACACATGCACACACACACATATATAGACACGCACAGAAATTTTTATGGCAGTGGCATTGTAACAGAAACAGAAACATGCCTGAAAGATGTTAATTTTTTTATGTGTTCTCTTCCCCATTCTAGTATTAATGTCTTCCCCTTTCCCAGTTTTTGGAAATATTTTAAAGGAATGATTTCTCTTGTTTGAGGATACAATAAAAATGACTCTTTTAAGAAAGATTTGGTGGGGCACTTGCATAGCTCAGTTGATTAAGCGGCTGACTTCAGCTCAGGTCATGATCTCGCGGTCCGTGAGTTCAAGCCCCGCATCGGGCTCTGTGCTGACAGCTCAGAGCCTGGAGCCTGTTTCAGATTCTGTGTCTCCCTCTCTCTCTGACCCTCCCGCATTCATGCTCTGTCTCTCTCTGTCTCGAAAATAAATGTTTAAAAAAAAAAAGATTTGGTGATTTCTAATTAGTTGTGACACTGATCTTTAGAAAGAATCAATCATTTCAAACCTCAATATTCGGTTATCAGTTACTTTTGCATTTGCTGGGTTACATGTAAGTTTCATTTTGTAGAGTTTGGGAGGAAACATACCATTTACCAGTATCATGTTTCTTACAAATGACTGAAATATGCTTAGTCAACCTCCTCCCCAAATAAAGTTCACCGTTGAACTAAAGACCAAACTGGAAACAAGGAACGCCTTGAAATATTTGGGGATGTACTGAAAGCAAGTGATTATAGAGAGGGAGTCCATTTTATTTTTAGCACTTCCAGCACTTTGGCACTCCCTAAAGATAAACGCCCAAGACTTATCAGCCTTATTCTTTACTGCTTAGGATCTTTTTACATTGCTAAAGCATTAGTTAACAAAACTTGAAAACAAATTACAGAGAATTTAAAATGTACTGCTTGTTCAGTCTCTGATCCTTAAACTCTGTATACTCTTTGTCCATATGTCAATGTTGGGAAAACATAAGGAAGCTTGACTCATAAATTTCAGTCTGTGCTATTTATTTTTTAATTTGCATTAGGTATACAGTGAGCTTGATTATGCAGCAGTCCACCCACACATAGTAAGTGGCTGCCAGATCCAGTGAGCACCAAACTACCACTGAGGCATTTTACCTAACCCAAATGCCATTTACTGAGACGATGCTGGAGAGCACACGTTATGGCTACTCTACAGACTTCTTAAAAGTCTAGCCTGTTCACTTGCCTGTTGTGGCTTCTTACAGAAAACAGGCTTCTTGATCAGCTGGACACCAGAGCCCAGACTCTCTCCTCAGTGTTCTACTTGGAAGTGCAGCTGACCCAGACTTTGGTTTCTTAAAGTAGCCAAAAACTAGCATCTGGCCCTAATTTAGACTCAGCTTATGGGCTCCCCAGTAACAGCAGCAGATACTTCTCTCACTCTCTTTTCCTCTCTCGCTCAGACGGGGCACAGAGCTGTGGAGAGGAGATCAGTAATGTATGCTTCTATTTTTCTCTCTGAACTCTCTTGCTCCCAGTACTTCCTCTTTATACTTGTACATACCTATTTGACATTTCTGGTTGTCAACATTTGCTTTTGTGAAGCTGTTCGTGAAACAGCCACCTTTATTTAATACCCATTCACAGATAGTTATTGACAACCTACTATCAAGAACCTGCCAGGCATAATGTGTGTGTTCTGGAAATGTGTCTAAGGCAAGTGGAACATGTGAGCAGTGTTGTCATTCCTGAAGTGATGGCTGAGCTGCGCCTTCCAGGTGTGAGGTCTTGAAATGTCCCAATAGAACAACATCCGTTTTGTCTTTTAACATTTGGTATTGCCTAATGAGGGCTTTTTCTTTCCCAATCTTCTGGATTAAAGTGTGTTCCTAACATTCTAACATCTGAAGAGCACTTGTTCTGTATATTAGATGCTGTGGGGGTTTCAAATAAGGGTAGGAAAAATGCAGTCCCTGCCTCTTAGGTGTTTCCAGCTAGGTGTCTGCTGCCTAGAAAAAAATATATATATACTTCCCAAATCATACCTCAATAAAGTTAATTTTAAACAAACAAATGAAAAAGGTCCCAAAGTATTCCTTTCATGATTGTGAGCTAAAGATACAGTTAATCCTAAAACATCCCCACAAAGGCTCAGGGCTCACTAAAGCCAAAAGAGTGGCCCACAGTCACTCAGCCCTGCTGCTTCCTTGTTGCACTGTCAGTGTGACTAGTAGTCCACCCTGCTCCTTCCACAGGTAGCTTCTAGTGGCGAGTACGTTTGGCTTTGCCTGACAGAGCTCATTGTGGAACAACAGGGTTTTATTTCCAGTTTCAGGGAGAGAATTACAACATCAGTTAGAATAGTACATCTGACTTGGAATTGACCAGAGTAGTCACAATGATGGATCTGAGATATACTTGAAGGGATAATTGTACACAACCAGTTTAAAAGCTGGTAAATATTTAAGGGTCAGGGGTTAAATGTCAAAGCCACAGAGCTTGGGCTCAGCTCCATAAAGTATTAAGAATGACTGCTAATTAAATCCAGGGTATATTTCACCAAAGGGAAATAAATTTGACAGCTAACAACCAATACTGGATTACCACCTTACAGAGGTTAGGGATCATGCTAGTAATTGTAGATGGTTTACAGTTTTTAGCCCAATAGTAATCGGGAGGATGATTGCTTACAGTTACAGATTACCACGCTCAACAAAGTTAAGTCTTATGAGTCAAAAATAAGTATTACCAAAAGGCATATATACCTGGGTCCCCTGGCTCACTTTTTGTTTAAAAATAAGTGCCCTTTGGCTGTTGCAGAGCAAATCCCTAAAACAAATGTAGTCAAAAGACATGCTCACTTTTTTTCTTCTGAGCTGAACATTTTTTTTCTGTGATTAGTAATTACCAGCCAGTGTAATAGCCAGCTATGAAATTAGCGAATTTGATTTCTAAACCAGTACAGCAAATTGAAAGCAGAAAAATTGTCAGCCAAAGGTAAAATAGTCCCTTTCCTAGTGGCACACTTGTTATACTTAGATGATATGATATTTTACTTAAATTCAGCATTCTTAGATGGGCATATAATTTGGACGCTACTTTAGATGCCCCACCTCAGGAAAAAACTATTTATCTTAAGATGAGATATACCTTATGAGCACTAAGCAAACAGAGTAATTGTAATATTTTAATAGCTATGTTTACATGCAGATCTTGAGATTATTTCTGCATTAGGTGATTTATAGGGCTATATTAAGTAAATCACACTTGGAATGCTGCTCCTAAGGATGAGTCACAAAATACTGCCATTTCCCCTTTCTCCTTTCAAAAGAGAGCTCCAGGGGAAAGACAGAAAAAGAACTCCTCCACTCCCTGTACTAATCTTAATGCTAATCAAGAAATCAGACCATTTAATCAAGTGAATATTACAGCTATTTTCCATATTGATTTCCACTGATATGTCTGTTTAAAGTGAAATTATCTAATGCAAAATTTCATAGAGATAAATTTATGTTGTAGAAAAAAAATAGCCAAAGCCATTATAGAAAACCTCATCATCCCTAATACTGCAGCTTCTGCAGGCTGAACTAATTATTGCCTAATCTTTAACCTGAGGTATTGGTTAAATCAATTAAGTCGTTAGGAGTAATTTCAATAATGCTAGTGTTTGCAAGAACTACATAGCAAACACCATTCGCCTTAATTAGACTTTTAAATTCAGAACCCTGTCTAAGTCTGGAGCCAAGTCCTCTATTTTAAATCTCTCTGTATTCACTTAGTTGTAAGGGGAAATTTTTTAATATGTCTGGCTCTAAGTAATTAGTTTGCAAATTTGTAATGTGAGATGTTGTGGGAGCTGAGTTTGGGAAGGAAAGCAGTGCCTCCTCCCTTTTCATTTTATTAGCTTTTCCTGTATCTGGAGACTTCCTGCAAGGATGGAACATTCCTTTAAGTTCAACTTGTGGGAGTTTTGCACCAATAGCATAAAATGGCTCTAGACAGGTACCTGCCACTGACCTTCATGTACCTTTTGCCCTTTAAGAAAGAAAAAGCAATGCTTTTCTTTGTCAAACCTCTCAGAGCCTGTGGTGGGCAGCTGAGCCATATGGGAGTGCCTGAGTTGTGTCTGTGCGGTCCTCCTGTCTCCTCCTCCCTGGGAGGCCTTGGTCTCCAGCGGCTGCCCTCCATGCGCCTCTTCCTCTCTGAGCAGTAGATGCTGAGCTGGAGATCCTGTCCAGACCTGTGGGAAAGTGCACAGAGCACCAGCTATTCAAACTGTTCCTTTCCCACTCACTGGGAAAGGGACTCCAGACAGGAAGGTTTCATTAGCCTGAAAGAACATCGCTCCTTCGTTTTAACTCTTTGGCTCCTCTGGCAGTAAATCCATTGAAAGCGGTATTCACATTTTAGATATTGAAGTTCTTTCTTGGGAGAATTATAATTGCTTTTCTTCCACAAAGATTTTTCCTAGTTATATCCTTTATCAGACAAGAGTTAATCATAATGCATTTCTGCCCATAGAAAGTGCAGGCCTTAGTACCAGGGTCGGTCAACACTGTGAGCAATGCCATTTAGCAACATGTATGCAAGTAACAAGCTAAGAATCTAAAAGGTCATATTGTATTAGAATTTGAATCTTCAGTAAAGTGTAATTTGTTTAGGATTTTCCCATTCTTCAACGATTGCATTTATCAAATTTCATGGTAACTTACTGTATGTTTAAAGCAATGACTATGTTCCCTGCATTGGAAAAAGCTCTCTCTGCACCCACTCCCTGCCATTTTGTAAGTGCAGAAACATCACCACAATAATGACATACAATTATAGTAAACATTGAACAATCTGTGCATTCTCAGGTTTATCTTATCATCTAACCATATGGTAAGCCCAAATAGGTTAAGTGTCTTTTCCCTAAGGTGCAATATTTCTATACTTTTGAATGCAATTTACATTTTATTTTTAAAGCCTTGCAATCACACGTATGAACATTCTGAAAATTAAATCTTGTATGAACATAATTGCAAGAGTTAGCGGAAATTGAACAAATGAAATATAAAGACTTCCACTTCCTGTATATGAATTTTTAGCCTTTTCCCAAACTTTCTCTATTGTAAACTTAAAGCAAAGTCTTATCAGCAAGTAACATAGAGTAGCAGCTGGATATCATTAAATCCCTCTGTCTAAGCTATTCTTCTTCATTACCTTTTTCCTGACAAGCTCTTGCTCTGCACAGAAAATGTAACTTTGTGATAGAGATTTATGTAATTCAGGTGTCCTCTATTCTGAATAAGAGCTTGGCTGCAGAAGAAAGGGATTTGCAAGAATCCATAGAATTTTATAAAAAGAAAAGGGAGAACCTGACAGAATTCAGTGAAGAAACACGTGTTAACATAACCAGTTCATCAACCACTTTTACCTGTGCTCTCTTTTATAGGCTATTTTCATAATAAGAATATTTTCCTGCAAACTGGAACAGCTAGATTTTTTTTTCTGTGGATGCAAGAACATTAGCTACTTCATCATAAAATACATAGAAATGCTTTCCAAATGCTTTCAGTTTCAGTGAAATGTTAAAATGTCTGTACTTAGCAATGTAATAGAAAATACTGACAGACATCTAACCATAAACACAAATTATAACAAGCAATGGAGGTGCCTTTCTTAGTTTAGTGAAACAGTGTAATGGTTAAGTTGGTGGTGATGTGGTAACATAGACACACTGATTTGTGAGCATTTAATTTGGTTCACTTTTCTTTAATTATACAAGAGAACCACTGGGAAAAGAGACTTCTATCTCTTGGAGATGATAAGACACTAGGGAATCAAAAATTATATTTAAAAAAATAAAACAAATGAAAAAATCCCTAATGACTTTCTGGAACCTTAAACTGATAGTCTCTTCTTTCCTTGTCAAAAAATAGTCCTTTTTATGGGGCGCCTGGGTGGCTCAGTCGGTTAAGCGTCCGACTTCGGCTCAGGTCACGATCTCGCGGTCCGTGAGTTCAGGTCACGATCTCGCGGTCCGTGAGTTCGAGCCCCGCGTCAGGCTCTGGGCTGATGGCTCAGAGCCTGGAGCCTGCTTCCGATTCTGTGTCTCCCTGTCTCTCTGCCCCTCCCCCGTTCATGGTCTGTCTCTCTCTGTCTCAAAAATAAATAAACTTAAAAAAATTTTTTTTAAAAATTAAAAAAAAAATAGTCCCTTTTTTTTTTACCGTATTACCAAATCGATACCATAAAAAAATAATCAAAAAGCACAATAAACAGTTGATATTTATACCCTTGCTATGTGAATTACAAATACAAAAAAGCCTAAGAACTTATAAATAGTTGACTCATCAAACCTAGACATAAACTTAATGATTTAAATGTAAATATTACTCAGGTGGTTGTTACCATTTCATTGTGATGGAGATCCCTGTTTTTCACCTTTGTTTCACATTATTTTCTGTAAATGCTGGATAAAAATGCCCAGAATTGGACATAACAGCTTCCCCCCAAAAAGCAACGTTACTCTCAGGAATTCCGCTTCTACGGCTGCGAGGGCAGAGAAGGTAGAGCCTGGTCCAGCATCAGCCACTTCCACCCTGTCCCCAGCTGTTTGTCCGTGTGCTCAGTCCTAGGCTGACTCCTCATGTCCTTCAGCAAGTTTACATATCATGTCATCTGGGAAAACTTTTTGACAGTCTTCCCCTAGGGAGGAGAACTAGGTTCTATGTCCCTCCTGCTCATGCCTGTATCACATATCTTCTCATTTTAGCACTTAATGCTTGTTATTGTCTCTCTTTCTCAATGAAAGATAAATGCCAATGCGAACTCTCATCCTTGATGTGTAAGAGGTCATCTGTCTGTCAGAGATCGGGAAGGCTCTGTGACATATTGGGGGCCTGTCATCTCTTGGGAAGTTTATATGTGTGATCTCATTCACTCCTCTTAGGAACATTGTAAAGTAGGAGGAAGATCCCTTTCATAGACTCAGAGAAACTGAGGCTTAGAGAAGTTGAAAAGAACCTACCTAAGACCATACAGATAGTAAATGGCAGAGTCTACATTTGAATTCAAAAGTGTCTGACTAAAATACTCTCTTAAACAATTTTTAAAAATTCCTTTTTACTAACTTAACCTAGGAACATCTAAACTCCTGCAATTGGTATTTTGACACCTGGTTATAGGTGCTTTGGACTCATTTTGAATTGCCTGTATGGCTTGTCTCATTTATGACATTATAAGCTCCTAATGGACACTGGTTATTTTTTAAAATCATCTCCCTCCACCACCACCTCTACCTCTGCTTGATATCTAGAGGGTGCCAAAAGCTCGACATATAATATTAGATGCTTAATAAGTACTTGTTGAAAATATAAAAATTAGGGGCACCTGGGTGGCCCAGTTGGTTAAGCATCCAACTCTTGATTTTGGCTCAGGTCACGACCTCATGGATGTGGGATCCACACCTAGCACGGTACCTGCTTCAGATTCTCTCTCCCTCTCCCTCTGCCCCTCCCCTGCTCACGTGCTCAAGCTCTCTCTCTTTTTAAAAATAAATTATATATTAATTAATTAATTAATTAATTAAAGGTAGAATACAGTATTGTTTATAATAGGCAGATGATAGACTTCAACTCAATTTTGGATCAAACTCAAGGATCAAAAAATTAAACCCAAGTCATCAGATGTACTTTCTTAGAGCTACAGAACAGAATCAACGTAAGATTTAAAAGTCTAAAACACTTATCTCAAGTTTTTCTATTTCTTTTTTTTATTTTTTAAGGGAGCGGGGGGAGAGGAAGTCTATATCCATTAATAGAGAACTAATTAATACCTAAATTAAAACAAAGTTAAATAAATTATGATAATTCTATAATGTGATTTGATTGCAGCCATAGAAAAGAATAAGAACATTCTCCGTGAAACTGGAACACCTCTATGATAGGATAAGATGACAAAGTAAGGTCAAAATAGCGTGTGTAGCATTAAAAAGGTGGGTGAGAGAGATAGGAATGCTACTGAGGTTGCCTAGTTGAGGGGCTAGGCAGGAGAGTGCTCAGGAACTCGGTGGCGGCAATTCAGTACATCCCTCATTAATTTGGGGGGATTTTAACCATATGACTGCAATATCTGATTTTTCAAAATGAGTTTTCATGAATTATTGCATTTGATATAGCTTAAGAAATGTTTCAATCCATTCTCTATAAGAACAGATCAGTTTTGTATTCAAATTAGGAGTATATTAAAAACGAAATGCTGGTGCTTAAACCAAACCTCACAAAAGCACTGTAAATAAAGGGTTTTGCTGTGTTTTATTATTTAATGAAAGAGGGAGTTTCTGACTCTCCACACAGATGTCATGTGCTAAGAAAAGATGGATCCCAACTGGGGACAACGGAGGGAAGATGTATCATGGTGCCTCTGACACTCAGTAACCCCCAGGAGCCCCAGGACCTCAGTGCAATTGCTCAGGGAAATGCAGCTTTGTAGGTCTGCGTCTGTTCTGCCAGATGGAAATTAGTATCTTAAAATAGACCAACTTTTTTTTCCGCCACTGAGAACATTTTAAATGGAATCTCTCTTAGATTTAAATGTTTTTTAACCTTTGGTGGACCCTTAATAAAACTTTGTAAAGTATCTTTCATTTTCTTGCTACTTGATGAAATTAATGTCAGCCGGTTTAATTTCAAAGCATGCCAAACATTTTAACCTGCAAATCAGTAACTTTTCCCTTTTCAGTTTTAACTACTAGATTTTAAAAAATTAACCTTTAATAATTTCTTTAAAATTTTTATAAATTTTAGCTAAAACCCAAGCTCTGCCTTAATGATTCCATTATGTTTATATATATAGGCGTTCATTTTCTAAATTGTAGGAATACTGGAATTGTTCTAAGGATTTGAAGGAGAATGCACACTGTGACTTTAAGGGCAGCATATTTTCCCATTTAGACACTGACTAGAAATAGAGAAAAGCTAACCAACCACCTCTTAGTTTACTTTTTTTATTTAATGAGCAACTTGGGTTCATGTTAATTTCTGCCTCCATAAATTACCTTACTCTTAAATAATGAAGGTTTTTCAACTCACTGCCTTTCCATCTGAAAATTCTTTTTTAAACAACCTTGGTTCTAGTTTTCTACTTTGCTGGGAGAGCTGGGTCATCCGAAATATGTGTGGGGTGTGAAGTTTTGTTTTCTGCAAAAAGATTTGTCATGAGTCTAAACATCTCTCTCTCAAGTAATTTACCATTTAATTACATTGTGTTATGTTCCCTCAGGAAAGGGAGGAGAAGGGAAAGGAAGAAAACTCAAAAAAAGTTTTTTAAAATGTGTACTGCATTCAGGATTTAGATTTCACCTTATAAAGTTTTTATTACAGTGTCCTCCTCCTCTCATTGTGTCATGAAACAGTGAATCACTCCTGTTTGTCTCTGAGGACAAATGCTGTTCTCATGTTTTATCCTGACACCTCTGAGATGAGCTTTCCATATGAAGAGAAGGGAGGACATTTGATGCTTCCAGTGTTATTCTGGGGCCTCCCCTTTTCTGGGAGTCGCTGACACATGTAGTTTGGGCAGTGAAGCCCAGCGGGAGGTGACATCGGCGATTCCCCTGCTGATTAATGTGCCTGAGGGTCCCTGCCACCCTTTGCCCCCTTCCAGTGTGTTGGTTTTAAAGAAGGAGCCTTTCATATGCTCCACTGCCGGCTAAGCTGGGCAGAGGTCCAGTGGCGCCAACAATTTTCCGTCCTTTGTATGAGTGATCAGAGGCCAACCCCAAGAAACTGACAGTGGTTTCACTCAGTGCTACTAATGATCTTCAGTAGCCGAAGACTTCCTTCCTCATGTGGCCTGAATGTTTTGCTGGGTGAATGTGTGATTTGGAAAGGGGCCACAGAGACACACAACCAGATAAAGTTCATCACAGGCGTCACACGTCCAGTGGCGACGTTTTCCCTGGAGGTATTCAGATCTGCATTATATGAAGTTCAACTTAAAAGAGAGAAATAAAAGGTTACCTTTTGTGTTAAAGGGTTTTTGCAGATATGCTTTCTAAAACATGAAGGCTCACTTTGTTAGTTCTTTTTCTTACTGAATGTTTACAGTCAAGCTAACGATTCGCGTGGCAGACAGTTTTTAAGACCAAACTGTCTTTGGCTCTCTCTTACCTTGCCTTTCCTTTCCCACTTGCTGCTTTTTCATCCTGAATGCCCAGGGAGTCATGACAACCAGGTTGTTGCTTGCATTATCTGCATGGTAAGCAGTGCCGGCTTTTGTATGACCTATCGGACCAAAAAAAAAAAAGTCATTATTTCAACCTGAGGGTCAAATGCTACAAAGAAAAATTAACCTTTAAGGAGTTTTTCTGTTCTGCACCCTAGTCTTTGCTTAACTCTAACCAAATCATGCAACATGATAGTTTTGTCAAATTTATGAAATTTCTGAGGTTATTTTCAAAACCACCTCCTGGTTATTTGCTCTAGGAGAGATCACTTATGACCATAAAGAAGCTCATCCTTAGAATCATCTATTTACAAAAAGTGTCCTGCATGGAGATAGAAATGGTGAGAGTAAGTCACCAGAACTTACCTGTGGCGCTTGCACCCTGGCTGCAGAGCGACCCAGTAATCAGAGGTTAATATGGACCTGAATTAGGCTTTCACATATCATATATCACCTTTTTCAGTATACTGATTAGCACTGGCAAATACCTGTGGAAACGAGTTTCAACTCCTCAAATAAATAATCTTATAGGTGTTTGAAGAGCTTTCAGGATTTCATCAAAAACCTAAAAAGAGTAGGAACACCTTTGTTCAGATGAATCCTCAGAGAGGTAGAATAAAAGACTGACTGATTGGGGCGCCTGGGTGGCTCAGTCGGTTAAGCGTCCGACTTCGGCTCAGGTCACGATCTCGCGGTCCGTGAGTTCGAGCCCCGCGTCAGGCTCTGGGCTGATGGCTCAGAGCCTAGAGCCTGTTTCCGATTCTGTGTCTCCCTGTCTCTCTGCCCCTCCCCCGTTCGTGCTCTGTCTCTCTCTGTCTCAAAATAAATAAACGTTAAAAAAAAATTTTTTTTTAAATAAAAAAAATAAAATAAAATAAAAAGACTGTCCCCTGAGTGACATGCCATTCTACAGTATTTTTTCTTTTATTAAATCATGCCCTAAAGCATGCTTCCCCTAAAACATGCTTCCCCTAAAACCCACCTCTGAGATTCACAGTTCTCTTCAACTTGTGCTCTTCCCTATCCCTTTGCTAAAAACTTTATAACCATATCTAAAATACTTGAATAAAAGTGAACCTGGCATCTGTTTGGTGCTTTGCAGTTTATAAAGATGTTCCCTTCCCCAACCCCAAAAGCAGGATCATCATGATTCATTATCTTACTGAAGAAACTGGTAAGCACCATTGGTTAAGTGGCAGAGCTAGAGTGAAGGCCTTCTTGCTCATTGCCTATCACAAATGGCAGAAGGAACACAGCCACTGATTTCTCCTTTGGTTTCAGAATGGGAGGACTTTGACCTAATGTTAAGGAAGCCAGTGTGGCCAGTGGAATAATGTAGAGGGAAGAAAGCCATCTGACTTCCTCTAATCCTGTAATGATGGTACTATCTTTGTAGCCAGTCAGGAAGCAATTTACAAAAGGCCTTACCACAATAATTCTGCTAGTTCGTTCTGATTCGGAAACATTAGACCTGTATCTATATTAGCAAAATAAAGCCAACAGGATCACTGCATTCATGTTTGCAGAATTGCAGTTGAAGAATAATTTAAAAATGATAATACTTCTGGCAAATAATTTTCTATTTATGAGCAAATAAATTTCTAGAAAGAGATTAAATTTTCTAGAGTGCTTCCTTTCTTGAAGGAAATTAAAAGTACTGTTCCAGTGATCATATGAATGATACAAAAGCAAAATAACCTTATTGTTGATATTTAGAAAGTTTTAGTGGTTTTGATAGAAAATCAAGCCACAACATTCCCTTAAGACAAAGTCAGCAAGGTCCTGACTGTCTTCAGTTTTGTGAAGACAAAGGTAAAGGAGTTGCAGAAGAAAAGTGTGAAGCTAGCAGAAATTGGTTCATGAGGTTTAAGAAAAGCGATCTCCGTTACATGAAAATGCAAGGTGAAGCAACGAGTGCTGATGTAGAAACTTCAGCAAACTATCCAGAAGATTGAGCTATGGTCCTTAATGAAGGTGGCTGCACTGAAGAACAGATTTTCAATGTAGCGGATACAGCCTTCTATTGGAAGAAGATGCCATCTAGGACTCTCATAGCTAGAGAGGAGAAGTCAGTGCCTGACCTCAAAGCTTTAAAGCACAGGCTGACTCTCTGGCTAAGGTCTAATTAAACTGGTGACTTGAAGTTTAAGCCAATGCTTATTTACCATTTCTAAAATCCTAGGGCCTTTAGGAATCTATTCTGCATGAGCTCTGCAAATCTCATGCTAAATCTATTCTGCATGAGCTCTCTAAATCGAATAACAAAGCCTGAATGATTGCACATCTGTTAAAAACATGGTTTATTGAATATTTGAAGCCCACTGTTGAAACCTGCTCAGAAAAAAAAAAAAAAAAAGATTTTTTCAAAATATTCCTCCTCATTAGAAATGCACCTGGTCACCCAAGAGCTGAAATCGAGGTATACAAGATTAATGTTATTTTCATGCCTGCTAACACAGCATCCATTCTGCATCCCATGGATCTAAGAGTCCTTTTTGACTTTCAAGTCTTATTATTTAAGAAATACATTTTGTGAGGCTGTAGTTGCCATTGACACTGACTCTTCTGATGGATCTGGTCAAAGTACATTGAAAATTTCTGGAGAGGATTCACCATTCTAGATGTCATTAGGAACATTGAGGGAAAGAGATCAAAATATCAATGAACAGAACTTTGAAAGAAGTCGATTCCAACCCTCATGGATGACGTTGAAGAGTTCAGGACTTCACTGGAGGAAGTGACTGCAGATGTGGTAGAAATAGCGAGAAATTAGAATTAGAACTGGAGACTGAACATGCAATCTCATGATCTTTGCTTTTTAATCAATTACAGGCTTTAGTGGTATTAATAGTAACAGAGTCATCTAAGAACTGATTGCATCCCACTCGAGGCACATAACTCCTTGGTTGAAAATGTTTTTTCTAAGGTGCACTCCACTATTAAATTGTTTTGCCAAGAGAATAGCAAATTAATACCTTATCATTTTTGAAGATACACATTCAAAGATTATTAACACTAGTACATGGATATCCATGAGTTAGTACCATGAGATTCACACTATTAAAAACTGAATGTGTCATTTTGAATTCAGAACACTAGAGTATTTTCTGTTCATGAAATACTACTATCTGCAGCATTGAACAAAAGAGAATAAGGCTTATATAATCCTCTTTTTAGGTGTATAAAGAGAATGGAGGAGTATGAGCATAGATATTATAGATGCCAGAAATGCATGTTCGAGTAGAAAAATGTCAATTCAATAAAGCATATTTTCTAATCACCCAAATTCTTTATGGAACGTTACTGTTTATGAAGAGTTTTCTTTATATTACGCCACTTGGTTCTTACTCTGCATCTGTGAAATAGTCATGGCAGATGGTAGTAACCATAATTATTTATAAGGAAACAAGATTTCAAAACGTCAAATGGCCAACCTTGGACTACATGGTTAGTAAATGGCCAAGCTAGTACCAAATCCTTATCTTTTTCCTTCTTATTTCCTTTTGTATATATTCTGTAGATACTTTCTTTGTGGTTATCATAGGGATTATATTTAACGTCCTAAAGTTATAACAATCTAATTGAATTTATACCAGTTTGTCTTCACTGCAGCGTTATCACTACCTTTTTCCGTTAGCAATGTTACAGATTACATTGTGTGCTCAGTAACATAGATTAGTGATTATTTTTATACACTTTCCTTTTAAATAATGTAGAAAATAAAAGTAGAGTTAAAAGCAAAATTACAGTAATAGTAGCTTTTATAATGGCTGTGTATATACCCTTACTGGGGATCTTTGTGTCTTATGACTTTGTGTCTTATGACTGTTTAGCATCCTTTTATTTCAACCTGAAGGACATTTCTTTAGTATGTCTTGCTGGACAAAGTCAAGTGGTAATGAACTTCCTTAGGTTTTGTTTATCTGGGAATGTCTTCATTTCTCTCTCATCATTGAAGGCCAGTTTTGCTGGATATAGAATTCTCAGTTTATGATGTTTTTCTCTTAGGACTTTGAATATATCAACCAGTGGCCCTTCTGGCCTCCAAGATTTCTAATGAGAAATTGGCTGATAATCTTTTAATTTGGAATTTATAACTGTATCTTTACAATATTTGTAGAAAGCATTTGCTTAGCATATTAACATCTTAAGCAAAGTGAAAATGGTGTCTACCTACAACCAACTTTTAAGCATTTAACATAATTTTAGGAACCTCTATTGAATGAAAACAGTTGGCTAATATAAATCTTGTATCTCTATATAAATATAGATTTCATATGCTCTCTACTTAGAAGTATTCTGTGATTCTCTTATTACAGATATTCAAACTAGTTCCCCAAATTAAACTGGCTTCATTTATTTGGCATAGCTCAACTTTTTTATTTATCTGGTTTTTTGCAAGTCTGGAATTATATAATATATCTTGTCTAGTAAATTTTTAAAAGTTAAGAAAATATATGTTTTATGAATTTTTTAGGTTTTCTGTATCTCCTATGACTATTTCCTATTCTCACAAGAGTCATAGGACTCTTTTAAAGGACACTGAACAAGTTAAACTTTATCAAGAATAATCTCACCTGATGCTTTCATATCTGTAAACCTCAGGCATTGTGTCCCACATGCAACTTTGAAATGGTGACTGACTCCATATTTATTTGCAAGTAAAGGATTTAGATGTTAACAAAAAGTTTTAGGGGTGCCTGGGTGGCTCCGTCGGTTAAGCGTCTGACTTCAGCTCACATCATGATCTCACAGCTTGTTTGTTCAAGCCCCACATCAGGCTCTGTGCTGACGGCTCAGAGGCTGGAGCCTGCTTCAGATTCTATGTCTCCCTCTCTCTCTGCCCCTCCTTCCCTCTCTCTCTCTATCTCCCTCTAAAATAAAACATTTAAATTTTTTTTTTTTTTAAGTTTTGAAAAACTTTGTGTGGCTCCTTTCCTTCTCCTCCACTCCTATAATTTCTGGCCTATGAAAAGTGACTTCAGAAAAATAATCAAACACTTAGTAAGCACCTATGATGCATAAAGTACTATGCTAGGTGCTCAAGGATTTAAATGTTGTAATTCATGCGCCCACCATCTAAAATAATATTTACAACATAAGAAAACACAAAATGTTCAGTACTAGAATCCAGGGAAGAGGACAAAAGAAACCAAAATCACAACTTGGAAGTGAGGCTATTAAAATAATAGCTGCAAAATATTGAACACTTAAAATGTACCAGACACATAGCATACATTATTCCATTTAATCTTCATATTCTACATGTTAAATAACATCTTCACTTTAGAATGAGGCTCTGAGTGTGGAGAGTTTAGGTAGTTTACAGAAAGCTACTTGGATAAGTCCATGCTGGAGCTGGATTTTGGACCTAATGTGATGTCCACACCGTTATTATTGCAAACACTATGCCTTGCTGAGAACCTCATGGGAGAGACCCACAGAAGTAAGGTTGCCAGGCATTTTAAGAGGTGAGGATTTGGTGTTCTTTTTCCAGAATAGAAGAATCAACAGAGGTTGTAGCACAAAGGCTTAAAAAACATGTGGACATATTCAGAGACTGTGAATAGTTAATTGTGGAAGGATGAGCAGGTATAGAACACAAGACTGAAGAGGGAAGTGAGAAAGATGCTGCGGATGACATAGAAATGTCCAGCCTGCGTGGTTCAGTCAGTTAAGCATCTGACTTCGGCTCAGGTCATGATCTCATGGTTCGTGGGTTCGAGCCCCATGTCAGGCTCTATGCTGACAGCTTAGAGCCTGTGAAGCCGCCTTTGGATTCTGTCTCCCACTCTGTCTGCCCCTCCCCCACACTCGCTCACTCTCTCTCTCTCAAAAATAAACATTAAAAAAAATTAAAAAAAAAAAAAAGAAATTCGAACTCAGATTCTCTGGGCTATGTGCCCAGCTCTAGGAGGCTTCCTTCATGTTGCATGGACATGCGTTGCCTTTGCATGGATTATAACACGAGTTGCAGGCCCTGGAGTTGTGCAACACTGGCCATCCTGGAATCGGAGACAGGAGACAAAATCATCGCATAGTTTACGAGTCATGGATTAATGGGGTGGTGTTGCAAACAGATGAGACCATTGCAGAGCAACACATGGACTTGTAGCTAATTGAAGCTGTTGGGCGAGGGAGGAAGGGAAGGAAGTCTGAGGATTAACATTTGGCAGTACCGTAGCAGAATTAGGGACACAGGAGAAACGACTTTCTCAGGAGTTGGCAGATGGTGAAGTGGGCTTGCATGTGAAGTATTGATAATGCTGGACTATTAGAAATGTCCATGCCAGTGTGGCAAAGGGGATTTTTAGTCTTTGTTTTGTCTTGTTTTTGAGTTATGGACAACTTTCAATGAAATTTTTGGATTCTCAACAAAAATACACATATTTATTCATACATTCTATCATAACTTCAGTACCCTGACAGACTCCCGGAAGTCCAGCCATGGACCTTCTGAACCTACAGTACAGATCCTTACGCTAGAAACAGAGATATTTGAAGCCATATTGGTGGATGAATTTACTGGAAAACAGTACGTAAAAGGAAAAGGAAGGAAGATAAGGTCACAACTTTAGGAAGTGCCTAAAGTCTAGTGCCAGGAAGAGGAGGAGGAGGGGGTATTCACGGAGTGTGTAGGAAAGGTAGAGAAGAACACTTGGTTAGTACAGTGTCTTTAGAGCCCCAAGGAATCTCTTCAGAGAAAACAGTAGTCATCTGTGTTCAAAATAATATAATTAGGAAGATAGTATCTGAAAAACTGTAGATTTGATGAATAGACAGTTATTTTTGTTTAATATTGTTTAATATTATTATTCCCATTTTTTAAAACAATTGTGTGAGGTGAGGGTTGATTTTAAACTGAAGAGTGGGTTGTAAGAAATTAGAGATAATATAGAATTTTATTAACTTGAGGCTACTGAAATTATGATAGAATGTATGAATAAATATGTGTGTTTTTGTTGAGAATCTAAAATTTATATAATGGGTATTTTTTCAGTCATTTCTGACCCCAAAATATAACCAAACATTTAGTAGCTACCTACTGTTCTGTGTTAAGCTCAAGAAGGCCTTTAAGTATAAAAATTAGGGTTTTTTTAAATATATTTTACAATTTTATATGTAAATGAATTTTGCCAAATATTTTACATATTTCCCGTATGCATACAAAGTCTTTTTAAAAAGCTTTGAATTTAAAATTACAGAAGGTCACTGAAATTGAGAGGATGTTTAGGAAAAAGGAAATCCTGTGGTATAAATGACCCAAATACACAATATTTTCACGTTGGAGTTACTAGGTTGAAGTACTTTGTTATTACATTTTTTTATTCTAAGGACAACCTTCTTATTTCTCTTTTCAGACTTCTCTTTATTAGAGAACTATTTAAAAATAGTAAACCAAAAATAAAAATATTTGTTACATCAAAGATCATTTTTAAATTATTTGTCATTACATTATAGGTCATTTTGAAAATTAACAATATTTAAGTGGTTAAAATATTAAAGGGGCATTTTACTGAAGTGAAAATAGATCACTGTAATCTAACTTAGCATCTGGTGTAATAAAAAGCAAATCCCTGAGAATATAAATAAATCTCAAACATGCGTCTGTTTTTGTTTTATTTGTACACTCATCACAGTCTTAACTAAGCAGATAATTTTATTTCTCCTTTCTTCCTCTCTCCCATCTATCTGAATACCAACTATGAAGTAATTTTCTAAGTAATTTTGCTTATCCAGAAGCATATTAATAGTTTTCTTGAATCATCTCATGACTGTATATTTTGTTTCTGTGATTCTTTTCTGCTCTTTGAATTTATCAAATTATTACTGGTTTAGAGTTTTTATATGAATTTTTCCCCGTTTTAGTCTTAAGGAACTCACTTCCTATGAAAATAATCAGAGCACTGTCAAGACTACCAAGAATATGTGACCTAAAACTTACCCCAATACTTCTCAGAATGATGAGTTTCTTAATACGTTTGGGCTTTGCCAAACCATCACATACTTTAAAATATAGCTATGGTTTTGAATTTCCAAGTGCATTCACTTTAAATAATTTTATAATGTTAATATTTTTAAATGGGAAAATGTGAATTGGGTCAGAATGCTTGTTTTTTCCATGTGTCCTTCAGCTCAGGTAACATGTTGCACCATTTCATTATGCAGAATGCAATGAACAAGAAGTCACTTGTCATAGCTGTCTGTTTCCTGGTAGTTTACACACCAGAAACTGAAATCTGAGAACGGCACTTGAAGGAAAACAAAGAGCTTTACAGTATTTTTTTTTTCTTTTCAGGAAAACACACAGAAGCTAATTTTAGCTTCTTGATCAAATTGACCCAGCCTTTAACCCTGGCAAACTTTACCACAACACACTTCCAATAGACAATAGTTTGCATACCAGCATCACACTGGAAACAGATGTGCATGCAGAATTGGCCTTTTTTTCCCCTCCAAAGACTGAGCCTGCCACTGTAGTGAAAGCTGAAATGTGGTCCTTCCTAATTGAGGTAAAAACTGGGTCTTCTTTCAAATTTCAGTCTTCAGGTTTTCCTGACTTCTTAAAAAATTTATTATGTCACAGTTATGTTTTGACCAGAGTTTCAAAATATCATTCACTAGAGAAACATCTCTTGGCTTCAGCATGATTTTTATCCTGGGGAAAAAAAAAAAGAAATTGTTAGCAGCTGCACTGTTCATGAGTGATGGTTACACAGTTTATATATTAAAACGTTTGGAATGTGAACAATTACCTCTTTTACTTTCTCACCAAGTCTCCTATAGTTTACATAAATTGAATTTTTATTACCAAAGAAATGTCAGCCTCCCCCTCCTCATTTCCACCCATCCTGGCCTTTCCAGGCACACTCCCTGTAGTGCCCACCCGTCTGGCTGTCTACCGTCTACCGTCCACCAGCAGTAACTCCTGGCAGCACACTGGGCTCAGGCTGAATGGAGCCTCCAGGAAGGAACCAGGAAGGTTGCCTGAGCTTAAGAGTATTTGGCATAGGCTCTTCTTGGAACCTGTGGGGAGACCCACTAACTTCTGAAATACTGGAGCGTTTTTCTGTTTTTGCCGGCAGACAAGAAACAAATGTCTATGTTTCCCTGAGCAATGAAAAAGAATGTTTCTTATTTCATTTGCTTTAATAATTACCTCTTTCAAAAGATCCTTCCACTTTGGGATGACTATAGTTGAGTGTAATATATGTGTCCATATATAGAGTCCATGTATGTAAGGCACAGTTAAGTAACATTCTCCAGTACTTTGTGTAACTGTTTTTGTAATTTCTGTGTGGAACATATTGGCTGTGCAAGTCACTGAAGTCACTAAGCGGGTTAATGACAGTGGGGTCTGAGCTAGAACCCCAGGGTCAGGTTCCCAAGCTGAGACCCTTACCCACATGTGCAGAACGACCTATTGACCAGCCATAGAGTGTTCTTAAGATTACAGGCAGAGAAATCCTAATTAATAATTTGTATTTTTAAAATACAAATTTAGGGGAATTATGATTTTTTTAAAGCTGTGCACTTTATATTATAGAGTGTTATGTAAGTTACTAGTCTATCAAATTTTAGAAATTAAATGAACTTACTCTTCAATTTATAAGTAAGTTATCCCCTTCTTTAAAACATTCTTCTCTCAAAAATAATCATGAATACCACTTACCCCTCTAGGTGAATTGTTTATATTAAAATTTAAATAGAATTCTGGGAGATTATAATACATCTGTATGGAATTACATTAAGTAAATAGATGTTGGACACTATAATAATAATTGCATGTTATATATATTAAATGCAAAAAACATTCTGAATTTTATAGGGTACATAAGCAGTCATTGGTCAGAATCTATACCAAAATATTATTTCTTATATCTGCAAGTTAATAACCAATAGCTACATTTGAACTTTGTGAAGGGAATTTAAACTATTTTCCTGGAATTTTTGTTCGACTGCCAAAGGAGGAGAATTCTCATCGGATTTTGATTGTGAAATCCAATACTTTTTATGTGTATGTTTTTATTACGAAAGATTCTTATGCACATTTTATTTTTTTCCTAATAAAGTTCATGCCTCTTCTTTTCAGTAACACATGGATAGCAGATAACTACCCAAGTCCTTTTTACCCACTTAACAATTTATGCTAAATATGTTTTCAAACTAGTAAGTTTCATCTCATTAATGCTGAGTCAAAGATATGTAGTTTATAAACTGTAACAACAGATTAGGAAATCTGTAATTTCACTAAATAATGGTTATATTATCAGAGGGCTTTTATATTAGTACCAGACAGAAGTTTTTGTATGACGTGTATTTATTATTGTATACGTTGCCAAAATAAATACTGAAAATTGCAGCAGTTTTCGCTTAGCATGAAGATTCCTAATTGTACCATACTATTTTATTTTCTTTAACATTACTTCCAAAGCTTTTACCTGTCACATTCCTGTCTCTGTGAGAAACGTAACCCAAAGTACAGACTCTAAAATGAATATAAAGAATTATGTTTCACGGAACGGGCATCTTCCATGAAGCAGAGTGAAGTGACATACCCAAGACCACATAGGTGGCAAGCAGTGGATCTGAGATTTAAACCCAGGCTCCTCACCTAACTCCCAAATGTGAAATGCACTTATTTTTGTGATCTAGTGTAGGTCTATATGTGTGCCACATCCATTACATGTATGTTACATGTATGATATAAATGTATGTGTGTCTATGTTATACTAGTCCCCCTACCACCACCAACACTCCAAGTAGCATTTTTCCCCCCAACAAAGTTTTGGGAGGAAACTTTGATTTAGAGAAACCTTTCAGTCATTACAAACGATCTGTCTTGATATCCCAAGTTTAAAATTCATTAGCTATGTTCTTGGCTGTTACATTTTAATTTACCCAGTTATGTTTCCCAGGAATGTAACAGATTCAGGAGATACACACAGTTTTGGTAATACTAAATCGATTGTCATATTTCTACATAAAAATGCATTAATGCACATTCAGATATATCTATGTGCCTTGATATTCTGTAATTTTATGGTTTTCTGTTGGGCTAGTGATTATGAGGTAAATTATAAGGCCAACGCTATATTTTAGAAAAGTGACTAGTGGATTCACTTTTCCTCTCTTTTATTAGCTTTTGTAACGTTGTAATCTTTCTTTTGCAGTTCTCCTTGAAACAAAAGAAAGAAAAAATACTTCATTTCATTACAATCTCCTTTAGGGTATACTGGGCAAGGGTTGCCTTTTGTCCTCTAAACCAAGCTTTTACCTGCTTCCTGAGGTGCAGCTCCTTTGATGTCTTGAGAGAGTCAGGGTGAATGGCATACAGGTTATGAGCTCCGCAAAAGCCACGGGGTGCTCTGACCCAACTTCGTCAGAAGCTGTTTGCCCTTACAAGGACAGAAGCAACTAAATTGTTTGTTCTGCTATAAAGTAAATGGGCTACTGAGAACTTGTTTGTATTTTTATATGCTTTTATGGTTAATGTTTTCAGTGACCCATGTTATAAAGTAAACCATAACTACTTCTGTAAGCATGTTACAGTAGTAAAGCAAAACTGTATATTCCTAGATATTTATATCACTTCACTCAAAGCCTTGGAGTGAAACTTAAGAAAAAAAAATTCTTCCCAAACATTTCAGAAACTCAATTTCAGATCCTTGGCAGTCTTATGTATAGGCTTTCTTACATGATTGTTGAATAACATGTTATTATACGTGGGGGAAGAATAGTTCTTTTGTTGGCTGCATTACATTTTGTGGTGAAATTGGAGAAAACAAATCATTAAGGAAGTCTATTTTAGTTCAAGACATTACACACTTATGACGAGTCTGTTTTTTAACCCTGCCAAGTTAAAAGAAAATGCAGACCCATTTGTATTGGAACAGGAAGGCATGTTCTAGATTGCAATCTATCAGTAGCATCATGTGTATTTATATATGAAGGAGAGCAATCTATTAAATATATATGTGTAGACACCAGCTTATATGTAGTCATGCTACTATTATGTATAGTCGCTGCTAATTTACTAATGACAAATTTTCTAGATAGTGCTTGAGAAGAATGGAAAAACATGTTTTCTTGATGAAATGTTAAACTCTGATAACCCCACCCAGACTTACTCTCCTCGGGCAGTTTCCCTGGTCTTCCAAAACTCTATCACCACCCCTCCATTGGAATTCCTATTGAAGAAGCATTCTATGATCGAAAGACAAAAAGAAAACCTCTCACTACTTTATAAAACCACACATCTGTGTTTATCTATTTGTTGCAGTTAGCATGAGCAGAGAAAAAGGTATAAACAGAAAAATACCAAACTTTGAACACTGGTTAATTAGTTGAATTCAACTTTGTTTGAAAAAGGAGGAGAAAGCCTGTTAAGTCTTTATACACTTCTGTGCCCTTTGATTTATTACAATGAGAATATATTACATTTATATTAATGTTATAGAAAAGTAGAAAACATAGTAAAATGTTTTACAGTATACTATGAATTACCAATAGCAGTCAGGCATGTTATCCTGATGATATCTATGTTTCAGAAGAGGTGATGTTACTGTACATGAATACATCTAACAGTGGTGTTTTGTGGAATCACCATATTATGGTCATCGAGAGCTCCTGGGCTTTGAAATGGGACAAAATGGGGATGCAGTCATAGCTCAATCCTTAGTTGATGTGATTTAAGATAGCTAAATAATCTCTTTGAAGCTCAGTTTCCTCATCTAAAATAAGTTATAAAAATATTATTTCTATTAAGATGGTACAAAGATGAATGCAGATAATTAAAGCTGCTAGCCCATAGCAGATCTTCCATAAATGCCATCTAAAGCATTGCCAAGCACATGGTAGGCTCTTGCAAATATTGAATAAATGGATAAATGAATAAATGATTACTTTTCCACCCACTCTCTCTCCTCTTGCCCAGTCACACCACCAGTCAATGTCAGACCAAGGCCAAGAGTGCAAGCCTCCCTCTCAGCTCTACACCTGCACCTATGGGACAATAAGCACTCTTACTCATTCATTTCTCATTGCAAATAGCTGGGATTATTAACAAGCATACATAGACCATATTAGAGATAGGAAATGTATTTAGTGTCATGGACAAAGACTTTTTTTTCCAGTTGAAGTTTTCTCTTCCTCTTTTATTTTGCAATATTCTATTAGACTGAGGGTTTTTTCTTTCTTTCTTTTTATGTGAAAGGAATCTGGAAGAGTAAAAACACGGTTGGACATCAGTGTAAGTTATAAACAGGCAGAAGGCCATCAAAAAACAGTTGCACTAATTAAACAGTTATCTATAGAACTTACCTTGGCCTTTTTACTACTCATGTACTTTTCATTTTTAAAAAAGAAAGGAAAGAAGAAAAGGAAGGAAGAAAGGAAGGAAAGATGGAAGGAAGGGAGGGAGGGAGGAAGAAAGAAAGGAAGGAAGGAAAGGGAGGGAAAGAGAAAGAAAGAAAAAGAAAGAAAGAAAGAAAGAAAGAAAAGAAAGAAAAGGAAAAGAAAAAAGAAAAAGGAGGGAAGGAAGGAAGGAGGAAAGAAGAGGGAAGGAAGGAAGGGAGGGAGAGAGATAGGAAGGGTGCCTGGGTGGCTCAGTAGGTTGAGCTTCTGACGCTTCATTTTGGCTCACGTCATGATCTCTCAGTTTGTGAGTTTGAGCACCACATCAGACTGCACTGGCAGTGGAGAGCCTGCTTGAAATTTTGTTTATCCCTCTCTCTCTCTGCCCCTCACCCAGTCTCTCTCTCTCTCTCTCTCTCTCTCTCTCTCTCTCTCTCTCTCTCTCAAAATGAATAAAATAAACTTTAAAAAATAATTAAGTTATCTAATGTTTACTTTGTAAAAATGATAACTTGTTGGGTTGAAATATTTATAGGGCTGACTGGCACTTTAAACTTGCCTCAAACCTAGGGTAAATTGCTGAGTTTTTTTATTATTATTAAACAAATTGCTTTTTTATTTCTGGCAATACATGCACTGGAAAAAAAATTGTCTTAAGTTATCTAAAGTATTCCATCATACAGAAAAGCCCACCTTTCTGTGTGAGAGATATACTATGTACATGGGGAATTTTACCCAGAGCAGAAGGCTATTGCATGTTACAGAGGGCTAGTTCATTACATGATCATGTATGTTTTATCTTAGAATTTATGATATTTTATTGTATGCCTGCTATTGTCCCCAAATGTGATATGTTCTTTTCATATTTGATTTAAAATAAATACCTTTTCTTTTCTTAGTACAATTCAAGTACAGAACTATTCATCCTATCATTTTTAACTGGAAACTGAAACATCAAGAAACTTTACAAAATCATAAAATAAATGTAGCATAATTGGCTTTGTATAAACAAGTTTAGAGACTGAATTGTAAAGCAGAATTGTTTCATATAAGTAAACTTTGAATGTGTGTATATAGACATATACACACCACACACACTCATATGTTTTTTTTAATAAAAACATAAAATGCCTTCAAATTAAATCTGCTCTTCTTCCACTTGAGAGTTCTTTAAAACTATAGACATTAAGTGCCTGCTTCGTATTATTAAATCTTACATTATTTAAGTCTTTATAATATCCCACATGTTTAAATTGCTCTTTCGCCCCATATAGCACATCAACAAACTTAAGAGAATACAGCTTGGGTGGTCCCGAATGTTCCAAAGGCAGCTGCACTTTTTTTCTCTGGGTGCCCTTATCTTGGGTATTAATGTTGAAAACATTATAAGACTTTTCATAATGCTTTCAATAGTCTTTCTGGTCCCCAAATGTACACTTCTTTTAGAAAGAAAAAAAAGGCCATTTTAGCCTAGTGCTTTGAAAGTGGAATGCTTTTTCTTTGTAAAAAAAAAAGTTCTTGTCTCTGCTACAGACAGTCCTACAAATGAGGAGAAGGAAAACCTCCTCAGTCATGATGAAAAACCTTCTGGCAGCCAGGGTAGATTTAATCAGACTCTTAGGCTAGACTGATACTCTGATTTGGTATAAAGTTATGTGGTCAATATTTGTTTTTCTCATCAATATGTGGGACTCTGCTGAAATGAAAATGGAAGCACAGAAAGGATACATAGCCTTCAGGTTACTGCAGAGCACCAAGTTTCCTTTTGAGTACAGCATGGCTTTCATGGTGCCAGCTCTTCAAAATTTGCTCATGTGAAGCAATTGTGTTTTGTAATTTAGTCTTTACATTTCTTTATATGAAACTGAATATTAGTATCTATATTAAACAATGAATGGAAGTTATTCTGTGGTGTTCCCCCTAACATTTCAGTTTCAAATTATCAAACAACAGGATGAACAATTCTCTATTTAGTTGAATTGTGCTAAGAAAAATTTTAAAAAGAGGTTTTTTTTTTCAAATCATACATGAAGAGCCTAAGTTAGTAGAGACTTCATGACTAAAAGAAAATTCAGTGAATTGCTTCTTTTCTCTTACTTATGGATCTTAAGTATCCTGTGGGAATGTTGGAAAGATGCTCTTATTAAAACCTCTGGAGCTGTCTCTGTTTTCTCAAGCATACATTATTAGCTATCTAGAACTAATTACCCCCAAGGCACCTCTTTATGGACTTTACGATTCTGTCTGTCTCCTGGGTCATCATGTAAAGTTTTCAAATGAAGAAGAACCCCCCCATAAGCGTTCATTCTTTTTCTCAAGTCAGATGAAGATAGGAATTACTTAGGAATGGTGGTTCCTAAAATAGCCACATTGGCTGTTGAGTTCTGGGTCTCTCTTATGAACTTTCATATAAAGAACCCTTTAAAATGATTATTTATGGGGCACCTAGGTGGCTCAGTCGGTTAAGCGTCTGACTTTTGATTTTGACTCAGGTCATGATCTCACAGTTAGTGAAATCAAGCCCTGTGTCAGGCTCTGTAGCGTAAAGTCTGCTTGGGCTTTTCTGTCTCCCTCTCTCACTTCCCCCTCCCCACCCCCGCACATTCATTCATTCTCTCTCTCTCTCTCTCTCTCTCTCTCTCTCAAAAAATAAATAAATAAATAAATAAACCTTTTTAAAAAATAAAATAATTATTTATTAGTTATGTATTAGTTTGTATTCTTTCCCGAGATCCTTGAAAACATATACTGACACTTGATAACCTCATTTTAGAAGTACAAAATTACAGAGAATATCAAAGAGAGAAAAAGCAAAGAAAACTGTAGCAAAAACACAGAGGGAACTGTGCCAGGTACATCCTTTCTGTGCTGGAGTCTAAGAAGTTTATATCCAACTGGAACTTTGTGGCAAAAACAGATAAAAAACAGAGCCTGCCTCCTCCCAGTGAGTCTGACAATTCACACCAAGATCCCAAACCTGGCTGCTCACCCACATTAGAACTGCAAGGACCAGGCCCCTCGTTTGTAGCTTCTGGCTCAGCCTACCTGGATTTAGAGACTGGGGATCTAGATGCACTCACCTGTGACCTGCTTTTCCTTCTTATCTTCTGTTCTCCCTTCCCTTCTCTCTCCTCCCCTGACTCTCCCTTCCACTGCTCCTCTCACTGCTTGTCCTTCCCTTTTCCTGTCCTTCTTTCTTTTTCTCTCTGTATCCTCCTCATTGAATTTCCTGGAAGATTCTACAGCTGCTCAAATGGGAACCTCTGATTTTCTCTACTTCTTTCAATTCACCATTAGCTACTGAAAGTTTAAAGTCCTCAGTAAATAATCATCTGGTCCTAATTTATTGACTCAAAGCTTTCTTTTCATGTGCTCTTTACATGAATCATGAGGAGTACTGGGCATTCCCTTAACTTATTCTGTACATTCATTCCCTTTTCCCTTTGCTGTACTGTTTACGGTACTAGGCAACACAGCCTTTCTGGTTCGTGAACGCTTCTTCATTCTACCAGGCCCTCAACTAAAATTTTACCTCTCTGAGTTTTGCTCCATTCACCTTTTATCCTATTCAAAATTCACTTCTTCCTCCATTGTGCCCACATAGCATTGTATACAGATCTGTATTTTAGCATTTATCATATCTTAATTATAATTCCCTTCTCCTAGTTGACTCTGATTTCCATGATGGTAAGGAAGGTATCATTATTTTTGTATATCCAGCACTGTACCTGAAACATAGTAGGTGCTTAGTAAACATTAATTGGATGAATAAGATGAATGAATATCAGAGCTTCTAATTCTGAAGTTATGGAAACAGATCATTTTACAGTTAGATACTTAATTTCACATGGGTTTGTGTTAGATATTCTAAGAGAATCCCCTAGGGGCAGCTGGGTGGCTCAGTAGGTTGAGCCTCCAACTGTTGATTTCAACTCAGGTCATGATCCTAGGGTTGTGAGGCTCAGCCCCACATTGGGCTCCATGCTAAATGTGGAGCCTGTTAAGATTATTTCTCCTTCTGCCCCTCTCCCCCACTCAAGCTCACATTCTCTCTTTCTCTCTCACTCTCTTTCTCTCTCACTCTCTTGAATTAAAAAAAAGAGGCAGAGAATCCTTTAGACATAGGCTTTAATTTAATGAACCATCAAACTTATTCAGAGGATGGCAGATAGTAGAATAGGAATGTAAATCAGTATGTCACTCTCATCAAATATTGAGTTCCTACTATATGGGGTGACATAGAGGATTAACAATATTGCATCTTCCAGTGATACACAAAGATGGTGCCTATGGATGTTCTCATGCTTGTTGTAACAAGAGGCAAGACACCTCTTTCCTCTAAGTCTCCCAGAGTATTGTGGAGGTCTTCAGTTAAAAGATAAATAATCAAAATATTGATAGTTACTGTACACATAAAATTTTATATTAAAGATGCATTGAAGTGTAATGATCTATAATAAATAGCAGTACTCATTTCTTTCATTCATTCAAGATGTATTGAATCACCTAGTATGTACAAAATACCACCAGGAGTTGAGAGAAACAGAAACATGAATAACACTTAGCTGATATTACTTACATGACTTGTTTGTCAAATTTCTATCCATGGCAGTTCAGCCTTCATAGCATCATGTTGAATATTAGAGAAGACCTCAAGACTATATTCTTAGATGGCTTCTATGAAATAGGACATGTTTCTCTTTGACAAGGGCGGAAGTTTTTAAATAATTATTTCATCATTTCAACCTCAGCAGGACATGAGAGTTTATCCAGTAGAGTGATGTCTTTGCAGTCAAAGTAATCAAGAGACCAAAAGAAGATTTTAAAATCATCTTCTTAACATGAGACAAACTAATTAACACAATTCTACTTCATGTTGACACAATCTTCCTCACACCATTACAAATCATTCTATAGAATACTGAAGGGGAAAAAACAAAGAACATAATGAAAGGAGAGGAAGCAATCAAGACATGTAAAAAGCAACACATCTCTGCACGTGCCTAAGCTATCCTTGTGAAATGGACACCTTCCATTTCCACAGAAAATAATTGTACTTCTACGTGCTTAGTACATGTAAGAAGAATATAATGAAGTCTGTTCTGTTCTAGTTTTCATAATTAATTTTTACAAAGATAAATTTTTAGTTTCCAAGATTGTTCTGTTTAATAGCTAAAAAATGTTGGCTTTGATCATTAAATGGTGTTATAATGAAATTAGCCATGGTGCTGAAAGAATAATCTTCCTAAATGCTAGTCTAATCTTGTCATTGCCCTGCTCACCTTCAGGGTGACACCAGCCCTACTCTTTGGCAGAGGAAACCCCATCATGATTGCCCCCTTACCTTCCCCACCCACCCCATACTTCTCTCCCTGTCTATTCCCTGGACAGGCTCTTCATGCCCCTTGTTCCATCCATCAAAAAAATGGTTTTTCTGTCCTTATCCCCCCACCTTCCTCTCCCTGTGCTGCCAAACAGGCTTCTCCTGAGCCTGTCTTCCCCATCTGCAGCCCAGTTAGGTTAGGTGCCCTTGGTCGGCACCTTCCCATACAGGAGCCTCCCCTGTGAGAGCTCAGGGTGTGCAAGTATGATTGTTGATTTAACCATCTCCCTCTGCTCCCAACTCTGAGCTCTTTCAGGGAGCAACAGGGCTGTGTCTTATTAATTTCAGTACTCAAGCCACTGGCCTAGGGGCAACAGCAGACAGCAAGTGTTCAGTATGTGGTAGTTGCATACATGAAGGAACTATTAACCACATTTGAAAATTGGTATTAGTTATTAAAAATAATCTTCCACGTTTTATCTGTGTGCACCTATTAGATATCAGGACCTACCCTTGATATATTCAAATAAGACCGTGAATATAAAATATATTTCAAGGTCAACCCTTTGAAGCCACCAGATGATGGTTCAGTTATTTTAATGCCATGCCCCGAGCTGCTAGCATAAATGTTCCATGAGTGGTTTTTGCATCATGTTCCTTCCATTCTCCTCTTCTCTTTTCATAGTTAATCTTGATCTATTCCTAGGATCTCAGAATTCTTTCACTAGCCCTCTTTTTTGTCACTAGTTCTTTAATTTACACATTTGGTTGGCTGGTTCCTGTTACTCGGCCTACAAATCTGTCCTATGTCATCTCCTTTGAGTAATTTACAACCATCATAAAATGCCACGCAGAGGCGCTTTTTTATGTTTTTGAGTAATGGCGAGAAAGAATTGCCCTGGGAATCAAAAATCCAATGAGTCATAGATTATTTTGTTATTTATGACCAGAGAGTGGTCATTGACAATATTTGGCAATTTTACAGCTATGAACCTAGGCTATTGTGCTTTAGAATGTAATTTATTAAGCAAATAAAACTCTTACTGGTAATGGGTCCTGTTAAATCTGGGGAACCATGTGAGCTCCAGGTCGGTACAGCTGTGGAAGTTTCATAGTAGCCACATACATCTCAGATGTCTGGACACTAATATTTTACACTTACTTCATGGTTTTATTTACTCAGTTGCCGTTATATTCTTGATTGGATTCTGACCAACCATTTTGGTTAAGAAATCATCAGCTTTGAGTAGAGAGGGAGGAGCCTAGAGAAAATAAAATGAATTTATGTTTAAAAAGCATAAATCCTTCCTTCATTAGATATAACATTTAGTAAATTTAGCCGGTAAAGAAACACCAGATGTGTTCATGGAAATTGCTGATGTAAAATCATCTTGGAAAAAGAAAAAAGACAAGGACCTACACTTAACTAAATATAACTGAAGAAGAGATATAGATAGATTCAGAGATAGATAGATATGTATTTGTATGTATACAGATACACAAAGACACACATATACAGAGAGAGAGAGCATACCCTAGTGCAAACAAGTATGAGAGAACAAGGTTAGGATTTATTTTTTGAAATTATTCATTTATATCAGTAGTATTTTGTAATGGTGGTTTCAGTTTAATTCCTGCCACACTTACTTTTAATATGTTTGGAGAAAAAGATAATCTTGGAAGCCTCAACAAAGTTGATCTTATTGTAAATAGTGGCATTCAGCAGTACTTTTTCTTTATTGTTTTTTTTTTTTTCCAAACTGGAAATGTACTTCCTTTGGTGTTATTATTATACATCTATATCCAACAACATCTAGGATTAGAGAAATTCAGTTATATACTTAATGGCATGAAACACTCATAAGAAGTTGGGTCTAACGCCATACACCGAATGCTGATCAACAAAAATATTCCAAGAATGTTCCTCCGTTTGAAATTTTGCATCCATCTATCCATTCTACAAGTAATTAATTAAACCTCACCATGGTCATTGCCTCATATATCTGTATAAAATATAGTTGGAGAAGTAACACTTAAGTATGTATGGTAGAAGTAGCACTACTGAAAATAGAATTAAAAGGAAATGAAGCCAGTCATGTGACCCTCAGGGCTGCCCTGAATTTAGCCACATGCCACCTAGGCTTTCATTGCCATTTCACTCTGTGTTATCATTTCCCATTCACTTTTCTGCCTCCATGATTAAACTGAAACTTCTTGCCATTTATTTTATCAACTGTGTGTGTGTGCACAATTTCTAACAGAGGATCAAGTAGCAAGAACATGCTTAAATGAATACACAAGTTACCTCCCTACTGGTTGTTTTGATCCTATTGCCCCAGCAAATTGATGGTGTTCATTTGGAATATTATTGGGCTCTTGGCTTTTCTTTCTTAATTTGTAGGAGTTTCTAATATAGTCTAGAAATGAAGTCTTCTGTCAGTTATGTATAATGAGAATTTTTTTTCCCACTCTGTGGGTTGCCTTTTCACTTTCCTAAGTGATTTCTTTTGAATCAAGTCCAATTTATCATTTTTGTCTTTTATGGATACTTCTTTTGTGTCTTTCTTAAGAAATCTTTGCTTATATCCATGGTCATGAAGATAGTCTGTGATTCCTCAAGAAGTTTTGCAGTTTTAGCTTTCATATTTAGGTAATGTCCCACTAATTTTGTATATGGTGTTAGGGGTGCAGATTCATTCTTTTACAAATGGATATCTGGTTGCTCTAGAACTCTATTGAGAACATCTTTCTCCCATTGAATTGCTTTGGTGCCTTTGCTAAAAATTTGCTTTGGTGTCTTTGTTAAAAATTAGAATGAGTTTTAAAACTTCATTCTTTCATCCATAAATTCTTCCAGTGAATTCTAATTGAGTACATGTTATGGTCATTGTTAAGACAGGAGTGAAAAACAACATTGTTCCTGCTCTCATAGGGTTCACAGTCCATGGTTCTACCCTTTAATTTACATTGCACATGAGATTAAAAATCTGTCATTATAAGCAAAAGATTCTTGTCAGTAAATCCTATTTCCTCTAATATGTTCACTGAATTTTAAAAGTATTGTGGCTAAATATCGTGACTAAAACAAAATAATTACAATACTAAAAATGCTTTTCCACAACACACAAATTGCCTCTGCTCCCTCTACGCTAACCCAGTATTAAGATTTGCTAGTCTAAATGAAGACTAAATATGCAGATTATAGTTATACAAAATTTAAGGGACTGAACAATTAGCCATCTTTAGCCTGAAGCCTGAAAGATATATGAGACTGAACATTGACTGTCATCTCCCATGGAGAACCATTAGCTGACTTGTGAATTTGAGTGATATTTATAGTTCTATTTTTGAAAGATCACTATTGTTAAATACAATCCTATTTTCAATTATAGATATCAGTGTGTGAAAGTATCAACAGAGCCTTTTCCTGTTTTAAAATGTAAGAATACTTAAATTTTAACCTAGGCAAATTCAAATCCATCATATTTTACTAACAAATAGTAATGGCTGTAATACCAGAAGGCTTTTGTACAAAAAGATAAAATTGATAGGGTTAGAAATAGTGTTTCCAAAGGACTATTATGTTAAGTTACAAATGGGCCTACCAAACTCAGGTCTCAATTAAGATAGTATGTGCATGTGTGGTTTCTTTTGACACTGGATGGAGCGCCCATGCCCAAATTCAAAGACTTTTTCTGACTTGAATTACATTGACAACATAAACTCTAATCCAAAGGAATCTTCTTTTTGATTCCGAAACCAAAGTCTCAAGTTATAAGAACAGAGTTCAGAATCTCTAAGAAATTTTAGTTGTATTCAATATTTTAAGTAAGTGTAATAAACAAATACTAGGACCTATTTTATAAGTGTGAATAACTCTCTTGTAAGCTTCTGAAGTTGATTTTTGAATGGTTAAATATGTCTTCAAAAGAATAGACCAACTTGGACTTAGGGCAAAGTTGGTTATCTAGATACATTCTTACATATAAATCACAACTTTATTATATATATATTTTTTTCACATTTCCATATAAATTGAAGCTCCATAAAAGAGAAGCCCCAAATTGGAAACAATCTAAATAGCGTATATCAGAGTTTCTCAAACTGTTTTTGTCTCAGAACTCTCCAAGCCTTCTTTATAATCTTAAAAATTATTGAGCACCTCAAACTGTTTTTGCTTATGTGGGTTATATCTATCAACATTTACCTATTAGAAAATAAAACTGTGATATTTGAGAGATATTTATTAATTCTTTTTAAAAATAACATGGTAATATAAATAATAGAAATAAATAATAAAGATGTCTTTGTATTAGAAAAATAATTTTGCCCTCAAGATTAAATTAAATGGCCCCAGGGACCTCATAGGGTTCCCGGTTCATACTTTGAGAACTATGGCCCTGTACTGTTGGAATGTTTATGCAACTACATCAGAGCAGTACAGCAAGATACCATACGGCCTTATAAAATGGCATGCATGTGGATGCTTTCAATACACAAGAATACATTTTTAATAATATACGCTCCCCAACTTAGAAAACAAAATGAATATAGAACACAACAGGGAAAATAAAGCATACAGTTTAGACCACTTCTCATATCAGTACAGTTGACCCTTGAACAACACAGAGTTAGTGATACCAACCCCTCACACAGTCAAAAATTGCATATAATTTTTGGCTCCCCAAAACCTTAACTACTAATAACCTACTGATGACTGGAAGCTTTACCAATAACATAAGTAGTCAATTAACAAATATTTTGTATGTTATATGTATTATATACCGTATTCTTAAAGTAAACCAAAGAAAAGAAAATGTTGTTAAGAAAATCAAAGAAAGATAAAATACATTCATAGTACTGCACTGTATTTATCAAAAACAAGCTACACATAAGTGGACCTGCACAGTTCAAACCTTTGGTGTTCAAGGGTCAACTGTACTTCATAAAATCAAACAACACTGAACCATCTCAAAAAATTAAACTAATAAGTTACCTTTCAGAAATCTAAGGTAGAGCTATAAGTTCTGTATGACAAAGAGATATCCATCAATTCCAAAAATGAGATAAAACAAGGAGAAAAGCTGACACTATTGTAGACTGTAAGAGGTTTGTCTTCATTTCTCTTTGAAACAGAAAGCCACTTCACTTCTTTAGAAGGATGGCTAAGGGATACTTGGAGGCGAATGTTTTTTTTCTGAAACAAAAGCTTTAATTTTGTTGAAGCACTTAGAAAAATTTTCCATTGATATCCTTAGACTTATATACCTCAAAGTTTGGCAGAGATATCTTTAGCCTAGAAAGTATTAACAGCAATATATTTCAGCTGCCAGTGAAAAATGAACATACGGTGTTGAAGTGTTTTAGAGAAAATAGAATAAACACATTTCTACCATGTAAAAGTATCTATTAATAAGGATTATAAGTAAATTTCTAGTAGGTTTTTAGAATTTTCTGTTCATTGGCTTCTTTTTTTGTAGTTTAGTGTATTATGAACTTCTATAATTTCAAATGAAAGTATATGCAGTTCATGATAAATAAGAGATATATGTGTTCTCTGATAGAAGAGGAACTGGTCAGTCAGCATAGTGTAATCAATGGAAAGGACCAGCAGGCACTAAGGTTCTGATTGACTGGCAGTTAGCAAAAAGCAGCACTTTTGACACAAATTCCCAGAAGTAACAGAGAAAAGCATAATTGCAGTGAAGTGTGGGTGGCAGAGGCCACAATTACTGGTGGTGGGGGGATCAGCCTCAGAGATGGCTAAGGTGGTGCACCAGGCCAGAGGCCCTCACTGGGCAGAGTTGACTTACACCTCGTGGACATCATGGCCCCACTGAAGGGACGAGCATGAGGTTAAAACAGCTTCTATTAGAACCAAGTTCGTGTGTGAAAGTAAACCCTCCAAATAGCCAGCTTTTACTGGCAAGCTGAATAAAAGGTTCTTGTTGTTCCTGCTTCTTTAGAGAAAATGAATGTATGAATCAAACTGATCCTTTAAAGAATGAAGACAGTAAAGGGAACAACTGACAATAGTTAAAGTTTCATCTCAAACTTGAGTAGTGGCCTTATTCTTGTCATCTGTGGTGTTCTGGTGGAAGGCCAAGTCATACCTTTCCTTTTATTGAAACTGCCAAGATTGTAGGAACTCTCTAAAAATATGTACTAAAAATCAGACACTAAATTACACCTGTAAGCTTAAAGCAACAAAAATAATTTAGTGACCTTATTCACCCCTTCAATTGAAACAAACTCTCTACTGTATACTTCCTGTACCTCAAGTGTGGAGAGTTCCTTTTTTTACTTCTGAACCTCTCCTCCACTCTCTCCCACCTCATTTCCCCTCAGTGTAACCGAATACTTTCAGCAACTGGAGGCCCAAACAATCTTGTTAACTTGAAAGTTTTCCTTCAGATTTATTGACCCAGCAGAGTTAAACAGGGTAAGTGTTGATCAACACCTCTCAGGTATTTCTTTAATTATTGCACTGGCATCTCTCGGGCCTCATAAAAATTTGCAATAAAGTAACGATTTTATTTATTTATTTATTTATTCATCTATTTATTTATTGGGGGGCGGATTTTGGATTTTCTAAGGGGAGCCTCTACCTTTTGCCATAAATTGTAGCTGTAGCCTTGATAATACTGTGGTTGAACAATAAGGTCTCCAGAGCTCCTCACTGAAAGAGATTAAACTGTAATTAAACTACACTATGAGTAAGGAGGGACAGAGAAAAGAAGAAGAAAAAAAAAAAAAAAACTGTGGTTTTCATAAAGCAGAAAAGAAATACATTGACTGGTGTTTACAGCCCAGAGACGTTTTTTGCCTTTGCAACTACAAAACAGTCTTATTTTTAGCCAGTCAAGGTTTTGCAAGAATGCCGTATCAATCCCACAGTTCTGTTCTTTGAAATAATTGCACCAAGCTGGTCCCAAATCAGCAGTAACTAACTGAAAAGCAGGAGGGAAACATTTCTCAAACATACAGTGCCGATGAAATTTGCCATAACACTATGAATTATGTCGACTGCCTGCATGAAGTTCCACATAATGGGAAAAAAGAATTTAACTAGATCTTAATTGAACATACAGCTACATAATATCCTTTTGTTTAGGCTCAAAAATGGATTTTTTTAAACCTCCTTATCAGTGCAGCTATTAAATATTGTGGCTCTCCAGCTATCAGTCTCCGATCAGCACAGTTAGTGCATTTTACCTTCCAAGGAAGTGCACTTTGAGCCAGCTGGAGCACAAGAAATGTAGGAGCTGGAGAAAGTCGTAATTGAAACAGGCGACTGCTTCAGTACAGACAGGAAATAAAAGGAAGACTGGCCCTCCAACGGATTAAATTAGATGTTTCAAATTCAGACAGTATCAGGAAAAAGAAGACTTATGTTAGGGGGGAAAAAGGTAACAGTAAGTTCATTCAGCTGAGTACCCCCTCCTCTCCTCATAACACATGTTTTTGCTGGAATCTTACTGTGCCGCCCGGTAGGGTAGAATCGCCCAGGCTTCTCCCTGCCAAACAACAGAGTAGCAGGTCCCTGTGTTAATGTCACACTATCCTTTCCCTCCTGCCTGCCCTCTCCCTTTCAGAGCCCTTTGGTATTCTGTTTCCATAAATTAGGCGTGAAATTACGTTGGGCTGAGGATACATGATTTCAGCTGTTTTATAGTTGGAAAGGAAAATCTTTTAGACCTAAAGCAAAAACATTTTTTTAAATATACTTCCTGCCTATTAGTTTGAGATATGCCTATTATAGAAAATGCTTGCTTTGTAGAAACTTTCTTTTCTTTTAATCTCACAGAATTCTGTCTTGTCCTTCAGTTCAAGTCAAGTGACATTTATTGAATACTGACTGTATACAAGGCCATGAGCTAACTGGTGTTGCCGATACTTATACATTCATTAAGATGATGGTAACATATGTACAATTCAGATTCGCAAATGAAGACTTGTACTTTCGGTACAGTATTTTAGGAAGTAGATTTTCTTTTGCATTGGAATAATCAAGTGAAATTATTGCAATGATTTTTTTTTTTCACTTTCCTTACGTGGTACTGCATCTCATTAAGCAAATACACGCCTTTGTTTAACACAGTTAGGTAAATGTCCAAATCTAAAGTTTGTTACCAGCAGTGCTTGAGACATTGCTTTTTAAGGTCAGTGCCTATTTCAGCATTAGAATATTCACTGTCATTTATATATGGGGAAGGGGTGTAGCATTAGATGAGGTGTTTTCTCTGAGATATATTTAAACACTGAAAAATTCAACAAGCTAAAAATACTGTAGCTCTACACTGTCCCCTCTGGAAAGCTGATAAAACTAAACATTACTACAGCAAATGGATAGAATTCCAAACTTACAGAATGAATATGTCTTTGTTTTTCCTACTCTGTGCCTCTCCATGTTCGTAAAGCATAGTCTTACAGAAACATGGGGCTACGGCCCAGCGCTACCTGCCGGATCCAGGCCTCATTTGCTCAGGTGTGCTCACGGTTTTAGCTTCTTGAATTAAGCCCTGGGAAAATTCCTGTGCAAACATCTGTTTCTTCTTCCCTGCCTCTCCAACAGGAGCAAGATGGGGTGGGGAATGCATCATGTGAGTGGGTTTTGCATGGAAAATGTTGTGGGTTGCTTCCACTCCAGCTGGACAGCTTTATATAGCTATAAACCTTTACTGCTGTATTAAGGTTCCACTCAAAGGGTATGAATCTCTGATATTCACGGTCCAACAAAACTGTTACTAATTACTTATCTCCTGAATAGCTACCAGGATTGGCAACTTGAACAACAACAATAATCTGTGTACTAGTATTCTCCAGCAAGGGAACATCCTCCTTCATATAAATAGCATGGCTTGCAGTTTTAAAACTCAAAGGAACAAACTAGAAATGTATACCTGGGGCCTTCATAAAGGCCATCATGCTCAGGGAAAGCATATCCCTCATTTCTGAAAGGTAGTTTTAACACGGGTCTTGAAGAATGGGGAAGTTTTACAAATAACTTTGGTTTCTAAACTTAGGGCAGGCTGTGCTGACTGTGGGACCTCGTAGTCAGGACTGCATTCCAAAGAGTGCCTGGAAGTAGACTGTGTCCTTGGAGCATACCTTTTCAGGAGCAAGGATAAGGTGATGGCTGCCTGCTGCCCAGATCTTTTGTATCCACAGCCCTAAACCAGGACCTCGCCTTTCAGGGGTAATAGTCTCCAGACCTCCCTACAGAACTCCAGAGTTCTGCTCATAGGTTGCCACACTTCGAACTTAGTGAAACAAGATGGTAGTTGAAAGACAGTTTCTCGGAGAGCCTGGGTGGCTCAGTCAGTTAAGCGTCTGACTTCAGCTCAGGTCATGATCTCACGGTTCATGGGTTCGAGCCCCGCTTCGGGCTCTGTGCTGTCAACTCCAGAGCCTGGAGCCTGCTTCAGATTCTGTGTCTCCCTCTCTGTCTGCCCTCTTCCCCTCATGCTCTGTCTGTCTCTGTCTCTCAAAAATAAGTAAATATTTAAAAAAAAATTTTTTTTAAAAGGCAGTTTCTCTATAGTGTTGTTTCACAGAGTTGAGGAAATGACACTTTCTTCTCCACAAAGGTTGGCAGAAGCTCTCCCCAGAAGTTTGCTCCCAAACCTCAACATCTTCTGGTGTGACTCTGTTCTTGGAGGCCCAAGCCCATGTCTGTGCATTCAGATGCAAAGTAACATCCACCTAGTGCAGCTGTGTGACAAGGCTGTGTCTGCTTCACCCAGCTCCCTGGAGATCATGAGTATTGTGCAGGACCATAAAGAAGTGAACTTTAATAGGAGCCATAAGCACACTGTGCCAACCCTTCATAGATGCCACCTCCATTTGGCCTCACACTGGCCCCTCTAAGACAGACCAGACAGATTATCTGTTTTTACAAATGAGGAAACCCAAAACTTTATTAGAATCAATATAACTGGTCTTCAGTTGGGAGTTGCTGGGATTCATTCCCCCAAGTTCTCAGAATCAGAAGTCTCTTTATTTCCTTATATCACATTACTTAAACTAGACCTTATTTACTTTGAAAACCTAGTTTGGAGACTTTGTTTTTCAGAAGGAGTGGTTTCCAAAAGTCATCCACCATATGGGTGTCATCAGGCAGCCTTCATTAAGATGGAAGGGAGGGAGGACCACATGGCCAAAGGGAGAGAGGTGAAGGCCAGCCCTGAGCAGGTGAATACATGACCATTCTATTGCATTCCCCCAAGTTTCTGCTCTTTTCCTCACAGCAGAGCTCTGAATCACTGAGATCATCATACCTAGTTGGGATTTTAATTGTTAAGAAAAAATCAAAACCAACGTGTGAATGATCTGTTGGCTTAATTAACCCTTGCAGAGTTTGTTAATTCAAATGAATCTGTAAATGATATCAATGTGTGGGAAGCATTTGAAGTAGTGGATGGGTTTTATTCTCTGTTCAAAGAGAAAGTCCCCAAACTATTTTATATAGGAATAAAGTCTAGGGGTTTGTTGAATATGATGTAACTCTGAAATCAGTTGTGTGGTAATGATAAGGTATAGTGTTGAATGAATAGCATATGCATGTATCCAAGAATTATCTTCTCCAGAGTCTCTCTCCAATTTTAATTCTCCCTCACTCCCCAGCCCCTTAACCAATTTCTCTTGACTTTCTTCCTTTGTGATCCTTTCCATGTTAGGGTCATGTAACATCTATTTATTCTAAAATGTGACCAAGTACATAAGGAAAACCAGAGTTCTATTTTCTTTCTCTCCTTAGCCTACTTTGACAAGAATGAAGACCTTTCGATTTAAAATCAAAGTGATCTTGATCATTGTTTCCCATATACCCATCAAAGATATTACAATTTCAAAATTAAAACTAGACCAAAGATTCTTGGTTGAAGTGCATCTGGGCTGTATAACACCTCATCCTTTGTTAAAAGACACTACCTTGCTGAAGCTTAGGCCTCAGCAATATACACAGTCTGATCCACCACATCAGGGTTACTCATATCATTAGAAATTAAATCCTGAGAAATTTGATATTTTAAAGAGAACCTGTTTTTTTGTTACCTGAACTTGAGGTCAAGAAGGAGGGGATGGCTGACTCTTTGGTCAGTGGGAAGCTCTGGGCCTGGACTGAATGAGCAACCCTCTCTCCCTCACTTCCATTTCCCTATTCACTCTCCTCCTTTAGCTCCAGCTCCCCAGTTCTAAGGCCCTTTGCTCACTTATGTTTGAGCTAAATGATATCCTGGGGATTGTTAGGAGTAAAGGTTTAGAAAGTTTGTATTTAAAAATAAGTAGTGGTGATTGAAACGCCTCTTTACTGGCTCGTGAAGACTGGGCCTAGAACAGCATACATGAGACAGAAATAAAATTGGGGGTTTCTGTGTTATTTGTGTCCAGCTTCCTGCCTTACTAAATTTATATGGCTACTTCCCATAAGTAACAAGCATGTTTTGAAGCAAGCAAAATGCAGGTTTGTGCTGCCATCGATGTGTCATAGCCTGCAGTTCACACCCCCAGTGTAGGTGTCAACAAAGCTGTCTCTTACTCTCCAAGGTATATGGTGCCAAAACCAAAAAGTGGGATCTGGTTGCAAGGAAGGCGCTGGCAAAACAGAACTTTATAGTGCCTGGTTCTGTTTGACATTTAAGGGACATTCACTTGGAGGACTCCCAAACACGTAATGCGCCAAAAGGAGGAATGCTTTCTCTTGAAGATTCAGTGGGTTGCTGGCTGCAGGGAGAATTATAAAGCCCTCTGATCAAAAAGAGACTCTCATTACTAACCTCCACATGCTCCTCACTCATATACCAGCTTCCAGAAAGCCTGGTGATGTTCCAGTGCCTCCCACACAAAGGGTTTACACAAGACTCAGTGGTTCTACAGGTTCTGTTCTTACCTGAGAACAAATGAGTCCAGGAAGGTTTACTTAACACATCCTTCAAAATCCAGCTTCTTTCAAAATTGTCTGTTATAGTCACTTATTTGAAAATCATAACATAGTTGTATGGAGTTGCATTTTCAATAATAGCTTTTAAAATCCTTAAAATGTTTACCTTAAGGTAGGTGTGTGTGTGAGTGTGTGTGTGTGTGTGTGTGTGTGTGTATGATTGCTGTGTAATTAGAAGTAAACTCTTAAATCAGAATTTAGGAAAGATTGGCCTTTTTCAGTATGTTGTCATAGTTGAAATTTCTAGAACTATGGAATAAAATGAGTGCTTTTCTGAAGTGGCATAAATTGAGATCGAAACCAAAACTGAGAGACTGTGAAAACTTTGTGTCCTTTTACTTCTTTGTAAAAAGAATTGCAGTAGGGCGTTTTCCAGGAGTACTTTTGAGTATATAAAACCAGGAAATAACTATGTGACATTCCTGGCACTAATACTCCAAAATGAGTCAGAGATAAAGTTGAAACAGAAAACTACAGTGCCCTGCCTATCATCAAAGAACACGTATTTTGACGTGTTAATAAGCCTGTCCTGGTATATGCAAAGGCATGGGGTCTGATAATTATTGAGGGGTCCTGGAGGCATTGCTCATTGGGAACTCCAAGTGCCTTACTTATCCTGTGTTCTATGTGAAAGATGTCCCATGGAGCAAAATTCCACAGCATCAGTTCTGAGCCAGACCTCCTGGGTTCAGGTGCGGGCTCTGCCACTTCCTAACTGTGAAATATTGGGTGAGTCTGAAGTTCTTTGTGCTTCAGTTTCTCCATTTATAAAGATGCACATAATAATAGTACCTGTCATAGGAGTCTTATAAGGGATTTAACACAATGTAAAGTACATGAAACTGAATATTTTCAAATGACAACAACTATGATGTTGATAGTGATGATGGTATTGACAGTTGACATGCACTTACCACTGTGTTTTGCATCACACAAATCAGAACATCATAAAATTCTTCTTGAGGAGGAGCTTTCAATCTCATAGAAAGTGGACACAGGTAGAAAGAAGTCTATTATATATTTATTACCTAAAGAGGGAATTGAGAAAATTCTTTTTACCAGTACACTTGTGGTTTTACCATGCTAGCTATAAAATTTAGGTTATCCTCAGTGGTCACTTGATGTGGGTATAGTGACACCATTCTGTTTACTTCCTTGAGCCATTTAGATAAACATTTCTCATCAGAAACAATATAATTTTTCTCTGACCTATTATTAGTAAATGGGAAAAGCACCCCTATGAGCATAGTATATGTGTAAAAATCACTGCAGTTTGAGGAATGGGATCTTTAGTGAGTGCTGAGAAAGGGAAAATCTTATTCTCTGCTTCCTCAAGTTTCTTGCTATTAAAATAAAGTGAGCATTTGGATGGAAAATGCAGCAAATTAATATTTTGTGTTATTTTTAACTGAAATGGGGAGATGAATAAGTGAATTTTTATGTTGCTTGAAAGAGCAAATATATGTAGTAGTTCAGTATTCCAAAGTGACATAAAATTTGAGGGTTATGATTTGAGAAGTTAGCATCCCAAGGAAAATTTCCAAAATAGCATCAAATTTGAGATTCTAAACATGGTTTAATTGTTAAGAGCACTTGGGGAGCTTTATAAATTTAGAAGTTCCCAGGCCCCTCACCAGTTTACCTAGTTGCAATCTGCAGAAGTGAAGCCTGAGAATTTTTTTTTAAGCACCCCAAGTGATTGGAAATACACATAGTTAACAGCATAGTTTATAACCTGAACCAGCTTTGTTTTTTAATACTATTTTTTGGAGTACGGTCTTAGTGAAAAATAACAAATTGTATACATTTTTTCTCCATATCTTCCCAAACCAAGATAGAAGAACCCCAGTGTGCTGTAAGCCTCAAGGAGAAAATGTGAAGGTGGGTGGACTTCTGGAGCTAGCTAGCATTGCGGGGATCGCTCCCCAGGGCCCTGTCCATGGTTCCTGCCCGCAGAGCCTTCTTGGGTCCTGTGGTGATTAATAAGGAAGTGTGTATACATCCCTGTGCATATACTTGGAGAGAAACTCATTCCGACTGAGGTAACAGCTCTGATTACAACTTTCTCTTTGGCTACAGACATCCTGCTTATGTGGCATAGAAAGAAGGGAACTGGCCAGGCCCTGTCTTCTTTCTACCCCTTGGCTCCACTGGCTTTTAGAAAGAGGGTCATTGCAAATATAGATTATGCTTTATGATAAATTATCAAAACTCATTCAAGTGCCTCTTTAGTGTCATGTTGCAAATGTTTCTTATATACCTTTAAATCAAAGAGCTGTTTAACCTGAGTGTAATAAAATGTGAATGACTTAATGTGCGTGAACTGTTTTCAGAAAAGAACATCTATTTACATGTTCTTTTTATTACAAAGCCCATTCTAGTATTGAAGCATTTCGTGTGGACTTCAGGTTTAGAAGTATTTTATCTCCAAATTCTATTTGAATTCAATGCATAATTCCTATAATTTGTCTATTTGTCACTGTATGGTTATTATTTTTAAATCTGAAAGTTTTCTTCCAGCTTTTAACTATTCTCCATTAGGAACTATAGTACCTAAATCTTCTTTCTAATAGAGGTTTTAAAAGATATACATAAAGAAAAGGAGATTGGGAGGAAAATCAGTAGTTAGATTCTACATAGTCATTTAAGCAGTTAGACTGACATTGTATGTATTTGTGTAACTTTGATACCACATGGGTTTTAGGTATAGCTGATCATTTAAAAAACAAAACAAAACAAAAAAGTCACTACTTCAAAGTCTTTGGTAGCATATAGAAATCTTTATATAAAAATACATTAATTTAGAACACTTAGGATATTATTAACATTTAAATACATTTGGTCTGGAATGGGACATTTCTGTCTTCCTTTCAAAGGTTCCAAATGGATTTTATATTCCCTAGGGTAATGACAAGTATGTCCTATATAGTACACATATGAGAATCCTTTCACATAATACATATAGCTTTTAATCAATCTGTAAAATTATTTGGGTACTATCATTAATATTCAGAGTTGATAGGAAGTTTTGAAAATGATATTTTATCCTTCCTTTGTCCTGAGACAACAATACTAACCCTACTTTTTCATGAAGTCAGGCTGAGGCCAAGCTGTCTCAAGGCAGGTAGATTTCCAGTAGCTTACCTCTCTCTGACCCTATCCTTAGACATAAAACCATTGTAACTGGCGATCCCATGTTTCAACTATCAAACACCAAGCTCTCCATGTTTGCACTACCTGAGTGATGCTGCAGTTTTCCAAGTTTTTTCTCAATAAACTGGTTTTATAGGGGATATATTAGATTGAGAAATCCACAGAGTAGAGTAGATATAAAGAAATAGGATTTGGAATGTACTTATTTAACTGTGGGAATCTCCATGGGTTTATAAAAGAAAGACCTCACTGGGTGTTGTTTGTGGCATTGAAAAATGGCTTATACATTCACTTCAAAGGTTAGAATAAACTTCTCATATAGATCTCAGAACCATGCTTTGTTGGTTTTGTTGTTGTTTTATTTTATTTTTCGCTAAAACACGCCCTCATAGGACATCGTTCATTTTCCCATCTTTAGTTTAGCAATATTTTTCTCCATCTACTGTCCATTTAAAACTAAGCCATTCCCACATAAGCGTATAAAGCCCTTTCCATCACTTCACCTTCTCCCATCCTGGTGGATTCCTTGTCCTGCTAGACCAAGGCATACTGTAATTTAAGCTCAGTACAAACATCTCTTCATTTTTTGGCCCTGAACTGTCAAACTTTCTGTTAAGTCTTGAGCATTTGGGAAAAGCTCTCAACCTTAAGGCAGAGAATTTGTGTGCATTCATGAATACTAAGCAAAATGAGTACCCACTATTCCAGGTGACCATAAAATTGCAGTGCAGGAAAGGAAAGGATAGTAATTATCCCCCAAAGGGCTTTTAACTTTCTTTGGCATTTTAAAGGAGAAAGATTAGCTGCCTTCACAATATACTATATCTATCACCTCTGCATGTAAAGTACCCTTAGCCTTCACCTAGGGCAGTTTAGAAGCATCCAGATTTCTTGGAGTTGACTGCATTCACTTAACACAAGAACAGACTCATCAAGTAAATAGACATCTTAAAGGCATACATTAGGCTTTAATTTCGTGAACTTCTGGAAATAGGTCATTTATAGTTCCCCATTCAGATTTCAGACCTACTTTAGAGGAACATAGGAATTTATCAGTTTACCTGAATTTCTTCTTGTAACTGTTCTAAAGGCAGCTGGAGCTTTTAGGCTCACTTTAACCCATATCTATACCCCTACAACAGCCCCATAGATTCCTAAAATCATTCTAGAGTAGAGAAGTGCATCACAAATTCACAGTCATTTTATCATGGGTTCCAAGACTACCATAGAAGATGAGGTATCTGGGAATTTATAATGGCCCAGGAAAGCTCCCCTTAGTGCCCCAAAGAAACCTCAAGAAGTCATTTGCTGAGACTGGAAGAGATTGCTATTAGAGTGAGTATAGAGAAAGGGGATCAAGAACGAAACTCTGGAACATACCCGCATGAAGATGAAGCATATGAGAACAGAGGATATATTACAAAGTGAAAGCATCTAATAAGAATTTCAAACTGAGAGAAAATGGAAAATAGAAGGAAATTACCAAATCACTATTTGAAGAAAAATTCCCAGAACTGAAAAATATGATTGCCAAAGCTTTGTGAGTGTCTTGCTCTGTGAATGAACAAAGATCCCCATACCAAAGACCATTACTGTGAATGTTCAGCGTTGGGATCAGAGAGAAGATCCTAAAACTTCCAGCAGTACACATAGGTTTCACACAAATGATCAAGAGTAAAATTAGGAGCAAAAATGGCAATGTATGTCTATTCCAACATTGAAATGAGAAGCCAATGAAGCAAAGCCTTCTAAAATTTGAAAATGATTTTTTTTAATTTTTTAATGTTTATTTACTTTTGAGAGAGACAGAGCATGAGCTCAGGAGCAAGGGGAGGCAGAAAGAGAGACACAAAATCCGAAGCAGGCTCCAGGCTCTGAGCTGTTAGCACAGAGCCTGACATGGGGCTTGAACTCATGAACCATGAGATCATGACCTGAGCTGAAGTTGGACACTTAACCAACCTGAGCCACCCAGGTGCCCCTTGGAAATGATTTTTAATCTGAATTCTAAATCTGGTTGAGATCCTATGGACATTTTCAAATGTGTAACTTTTTAAAGAAATTATCCTCTGTGTACTTTTTGAGAAAACTACCCAAGAATATACTCCACTGAAACAAGTAAGTAAACCAAGAAAGAGAAGGGTATGTAGGAGTAGGAGATGTAACACAAACAGGACATGGGAATTCTGAAGATGACAACAAAAGAAGTCCCAGGAAGACAACAGCAGCAGGTCTAGAGCAATTAGTAAATGAAGGTGGAGGGCTTAAGGAGATATGTCTGTAGGAAAAAAATTAAAAGGTAACAATAAGTACTTGAGTACTTTAAAGTCATGGACAGTTAAATTGCATTTTATAGAGAATTGAAGGGTATGAGAAAATTCGGCTATACAAAGTAGACTAATCAAATGAAAAAAAAAAACATGTATAAGTATGGTAGGGAGAGGGAAGAGATTTCTAAGAAAGGAGTTGAAATCCTAATCTGCTGGTTGATTCAGAAGTGGGTAACATTTATTTAGAAATCAATAATGACTACTGTGAATGAAGATCTAGCACAAAATTGAGAATTAATTATAGATGTACAGTAGGGTGGAAAAGTATGCAAATATATTAAAAATCTCCATCTGCTATAATAGGAAGTCAGAAGGTAATGTCTAAAATGGATTAATCAGAAAATAACAGACACATTATTTGGCAAATTATTATAAGTGTTAAAAGTTGGGAGGAGCAGGATATAAGGGGATTCTGCTTTTTTAATGTCTTTAAGCACTATTTAATTTTTTACATCGTTTACATATAATATATTGATTAATTTGAAATCGATTTTAAAAACAAGTATAATTCAGCACTATGGTTTTTTTAATGTTTATTTATTTTTGAGAGAGACAGAGACAGAATGCGAGTGGGTTGGGACAGAGAGAGAGGGAGACACAGAATCTGAAACAGGCTCCAGGCTCTGAGCTGTCAGCACAGAGCCCGACGCCGGGCTCGAACTCCCGAGCTGCAAGGTCATGACCTGAGCTGAAGTCGGACGCTCAACCGACTGAGCCACCCAGGCGCCCCTAATTCAGCACTATGTTATACACAGTTTTAAAATTAAAGAATATGTTCAGTTTTCATCTTTACTAAATATACCAAAATGCACACAATATTCCAAGAATAGGAATTGAGATATAATGGGTATATACCATTATATTAGTTTCATGTGTATGACATAATCATTCAATATTTACTGTATGTATTGTGAAATGATTACAATATGTCTAATTAACATCCATCACAACATGGTCACAAATCTTTTTCTTGTGTTGAGAACTTTTAAGATCTACTCTCTTAGCAAATTTCAAATATACAGTAACAGTATTATTCAGTATAGTTAGTATAGTAAAATGTTCATTTCATTTACCTAGAAAAAGAAGGGAAAAGGGTGTATTAATGTCTTTTGCTGTTGCTACAAATCCCCACACTTAATAGCTTAGAACAACACTACTATGGACTGACTTGTGTCCTCCAAAAATTCATGTGTTAAGGTGCTGACCCCCAGTGTAATGACATTTGGAGATGGGGATTTGGGGAGATAATTAGACTGAGATAAAGTCATGAGGGTAGGCCCCTCATGATGAGATTAGTGCCCTTTTAAGAAGAGGAAGAGATCCTAGGGTTTGCTCACTCTGTTTCTACTATGTGAAGGCACAGTGAGAAGCCTCCCAGGTATAAGCCAAGAAGAGAACTCTTACCAGTAACTGAACATGCCACTCTGATCTCAGACTTCTAGTTTCCAGCCCTGTATGAAAATAACTGTTGTTTAAGCCACTGAATCTTTGGTGTTTTGGGGATCAGCCTGAGCAAACTAAGACAAACACAGATTTATTATCTTATAGTTCTGGAGATCAGAAGTCTGAATGTGTCTAACAGACTTAAAATCAAGTATCAGCAGAGCTGTGCTCCTTCTGGAGGCTCTAGGGGAGAATCTGTTCCTTGCCTTTTGTAGCTTCTCCAGTCTGCTTGTATTCCTTGGCTTGTGGCTCTTTCCTCCATCTTCACAGCATACCACTTCAATCTCTGCTTCATTTCCACAGCATCCTCTCTGCCTTTTCCAGTCCTCTTGTTGACCTTATTAAGGACTTCGTGATTACATTGAGCTCACCCAGATAACCAGGATCATCTCCCATATTCAGGATCCTTAATCACATATTCAAATCACTTTTGTCATGTAAAGTAACATATTCGCAGGTTAGGGGGTTAGGGTATGGACATCTTTGCAGGACCATTATCCAACCTAACACAAGAGAGGTAAAGAGAGTCAGCAGGTATAAGCAAATAGAACTTCTTTATACTTTAATCCCCAAGTATCAAGATTGCTGGTAGTGAATTGAAATTTGTGAATCATATGTTCCTTGTTATATTCAGAGATATATAGAAATTCACATTTAATTTCTGTTTTAACTGCAACTATTGGAAACCTTAATATTTGAACAAATTTGGGAATTTCATAGATAATTTGCCTTGTTACATCATCAAATTGTATCTATTAAAAGAAGACACATCAGTCAGTTAGATGCTTGGGTCAAACAAGTGAGCCTAAAACCCAACTCTGCCTCTTCCTGTATGAGTTTTGACAAAGTCCTGTGCCTAACACATTGAAGATGTTCAATATGTGAGCTCTTATTCTTATTATTAATTATTGGTTTGTCTTCTTCACAAAAGTGGCTTATCTAAATAATAAACCCTAAATCCTGAAAGCTTATTCTTGAGCTGTCATACTGGAGTGACACTGTTTATGTATGGATTTGTCAACAAGTAAATAAGATTAATAAGATTGTCAGCAGAAAAATGGGATTTTCCAGGTGACCCTGAAAATGGGAAAAGCATTTCATGAAAAGGTATAAGAACTTCAGTCACAACAAATGCAACCCCATATATTTAAGAATTTTTAAAAAATGTATCTTTATGGATACAAGATGGGAGAAAATAATAAAATATATCAGAGTGGTTTACAAATTGTTTTAATTCTGGAGGCTAATAAATTTAAGTATTATTTAAACAGGAGTGAGACTGCCACTCGTCTGAATACAAGCACAATAATTAGCTATGCTACCAACAGCAAGATGAAATAAGAAAATTTGGGGACACCTGAGTGGCTTAATCAGTTAAGCATCAACTTGGGCACAGGTCATGATCTCACTGTCAGTTTGAACACTGCATCGGGCTCTGTGATGACCTGGAGCCTGCTTCAGATTTTGTGTGTGTGTGTGTGTGTGTGTGTGTGTCTCTCTCTGCCCCTCGCCTGCTCATGCTCTCTCTCTCTCTCAAAAAGAAATAAACATTTTAAAAAATTTTAAAAAGAGAGAAGAAAATTTGTTGTTTGGTTTCATCTAACTTGTATATTTAAGAATTTGACCGGCCTTTTCCCCTCATTCCTGGAAGGAAGACTAAATCCTTGGACTTTCCAGAGTGATAGGGGCATCTTTGTTATTCATGGTGGGCCCCCTGAACCATCCTGAGTTTATGCTAATGTGGTGACTCATATGGACCCCTAGATAGCTTGAGGACAGGGCCTGACCCAGGCCACCCAGCGTGGTTGGAGGGTAGAAGCTTTGAGCCACATGAGGTCAGCCCAACCTCCTGGCCTCTGGGGAGAAGGGAGCTGGAGACTAAACTCAACCCCACAGCCAGTAATTCAATCAATCACGTATTGGACACCCAATCATGTATAATGTACACCCAATAAAAACTCTGGACTCAAGGTTCAGTGGAGCTTCCTGGCTGGTAACCATATTAGGTGTGTTGGGAGGGTTTCTTGTCCTGAGGACACAGAAGCTTCAATTTTAGGGCCCACCTGGACCATCCTCTATGTCCCTTCATTTTACTGGTCTTAATTTGTATCCTTAATTTGTACCAAATAACATTTTCCTGAGTTCTGTGAGTCATTCTAACGAAATATCAAACCTGAAGGGAGTCATGGAAACACCTTGAATTTATAGCCAGTTAGTGAGAAGTACAGTGGCCCGGGGACCCCGAAAAACTTGTGGCTTGCATCAGAAGTGAGAGCATTCTTGTTGGGAGCTACATCGTTTGGTCTGTGGAGTCTGACTCTGGATGGTTAGCATCAGAATTGTGTTGCAATATTGCACTAACAAATTGAGGGAGAGGAAATGACCCAGAAACCCAAGATAATTAAATCAAACATTTGGTGTTTGAAAGAGTTAAAATTATTTGACCTAAAGGGCGCCTGGGTGGCTCAGTTGGTTAGGCGACCAACTTCGGCTCAGGTCATGATCTCGCAGTTTGTGAGTTCGAGCCCCGCGTTGGGCTCTGTGCTGACAGCTCAGAGCCGGGAGCCTGCTTCAGATTCTGTGTGTCCCCCTCTCTCTGCCCCTCCCCTCTTCACGCTCTGTGACAGAGTCTCTCAATAATAAATAAACATTAAATTTTTTTTTTAATTATTTGACTTAAAACATAGAGTGCCAAGTAGTATCAGCAGCGTTTGAGCCATATGGAGCTTTGATACTTCTAACTAGCTAGAATGAAGTTTGGCCTAAAGTGAGACCTTTGTAGAATTCTGACAGAAGCTCTTATTTTCTTCCCTAGAGTAATGATGTCATCACCTGTAGCCCTAATTGTTCCCTCTCCATTGCTAGTTAAATATCAGAAATGGCCACTTTCTTCCCTCCACTGTTTTCATCAAACCTTCTCATGTACTTCAGCTAAGAGACCCCAACACAGTCACCGCATGCCTGTGAGTTAACTGATCCATGCTTCTTAGAAATCAACACAAAAGCCCCCAAATAAATGCATTTGTGTGCTCCAGCCTCTGCTTTTCTTTTTAATTTTGAAGACATCGAAGCATCCAGTGTAGTACACAATGTGAAAAGGCATTCTTTTTTTAAATTTTTTTTTTTAATGTTTATTTATTCTTGAGAGAGAGAGAGAGAGACAGAGCATGAGCAGGGGAAGGGCAGAGAGAGAGGGAGACACAGAATCCGAAGCAGGCTCCAGGCTCTGAGCTATCAGCACAGAGCCCAACGCGGGGCTCAAACTGACAAGCCGTGAGATCATGACCTAAGCCGAAGTCAGATGCCCAACCGACTGAGCCACCCGGGCACCCTGAAAAGGCATTCTTTACCTATGAAATTTCTCTCTGGATCCTTTGAGTCTATCTCCTCCCCCCCCCCATATTTCTTCACCCCCTGATATGAACTCTGGATTGCCCTCCTGACTATTGTGCCTTGGTAGTTAGTCTCCTGGTCCCTGCCTCATGACTCATGGTTTCCTCTCTGTGCCTGCTTCTGGCTGGTTTGCCAAGCCTTTCCTCATTGCCTGTTCTAACCTCTGGGTATTAATATTCCGATTTGACATCTAGACGACTGAGACAGAGGGTAGGTCACCTGCCAAGGCTGCACGGTGAGCACGTGGCAGGGCTGGGCTCCTCGCCTGTCTGCCTTAGGGCTGTGTTCTCCATTCTCCCATACTGCTCCCCACCAACTGAGCCTCCGTTACCAGGTGCAAGTCTCCATTTCAGTCCTGTACACACTCCAGTATGAAAATGGTGGATCAACCACTGAAACCTTAGTGTCAAGAAAGTTACAAAAGTATGTGTGTCCTTCAAAAAAAAAAATTCCAAACAAGTTCTTCTCTTTTCTCTATTCACTCATTATCAGAAGCTTATGACATTTCTTTAGGCTTTATTTCTACTTTACAGTCTAAATTCTCTCTCTGGTAATCCATGAAAATGCCTTTATATCTTTTTCACATTAAAAAATATTTCAAATATCCAGAACTTCCTCTCTTCCTTTTTTTCATGTATTTGGATCTAGAGAGTTTACATATTAATTTTGTCACACACACACACACACACACACACACACACACAAATGGAGTCAAACCAATTAATGTTTAAATGTTAAAAAAAAAAAACACACAAATCCAAAGGAGCATTTCAAGATCTGTTTTTTCCCTTATTATAAGTGAAATTCCCATTAGTGGCAGCCAGGACTGAACACCGATAGAGAATGGGGTCTCTTGTTTGCAGAGATGGACTTATCACATGGTTAGCAGCTGGGATTTATGTGGAGGCTCATTAAATAAAACAGCAGTGGCAGCTACCTCCTGCTGGAATACACTTGGAGGTACAGTACCTGAATTTTTCCAATCCTAGCTAGTCTTTTATACTTTGTTTTATGTCTCTCTCATTTTTCTGACTGTTCTTGACATTTTCTGACCTCACAGTACTTTTATTATTATTTTTATTGCTACTATAACAATGATAACTTAAGGGCCTGATTTATATGATGGCAACTTAGCCAAGGGGGAGATTAAGGCATACCCAAAAAACATGCAGTAAATGTTCAAGTCTATTACCCTTTCATTTTTATTAAGTGGGAAACTTTAGTTTTGTTTTGACACAAATGAATTTGGAGAGTCATGAATAACTGCAGGATTGTGTTTGCTGGGGGCATATTGCTGTGGGTCCAAGAGCAGATGAAATAATTTAAGACATCTTAAGGTATCTATAACTGATACATACATCATAACAAGACACTCAATTTATTCTATTTTTTTGAGTAATCAATAGTGATCTTTCCAAAATAATTATAATTTTCAGAATGATAAACATGCCACAAATTATTGATAAATTTCCATATTGTAATAATTTAAATACACAACTGTTTCATTTGGGAGATGCCAGACCTCCTGCTCCCCCAACAAAAACCACTCTCCCACGAGGGTGAGTAGCACTCCTCTGAATGCCTGGCCTAAAGCTTTTCAGCCTCTGCATGCTTAGTATGTAGGCCTAGGACTGCCCAGTTGGCACTGCTGGCCACAAGCAAGGGCTAGGACTCAGTTTGCTGAAGTCCAGCATATGGACCATGAACCTAGGATGCTAAAGTCTTCCTCCTGTCCTTCAACCCACAGCCTTCCTCTAGACTCTGCTGTGCTTGCCAAGACTGTGTGATGGGGCCTCTGTCTTGAGTCTTTGCATTCCACTTCCCAGAGCTCAGCGCCCTGCTCTTTACCCCAGCCTTCTGGACTAGGGTTCTTATTGGCACCTGCCCTCAGCAGACTCCTCTTCCTATACTTCCCACCCTCAGCTGAAGTTCTATACCAACTGGATGCTATTTGTCAAGGCATTGCCATTTACATCTGTCTGAATTATAGTTATCAACCTCATTGATGGCTGTGTTTTAATGAATTCTGATTAAATGAATCAAACTGTCCTATTGTTCCATTATTTCACCATTTCCATAGAGTTACTGAAATAACATCGTTCTTTATGGGATGAATAGTTTGACCTAGACCATCACTAGGCAGACTTTCCAAGACCTTCACAGTCTCCAAGTCTTTAGACAGCATATAACTTCATGCAGAAATAGTAACACACTTGTTTTAGGTGGATTCTTTTTCCTTAACCACTGTACTCTTTAACATTTCACTCTTTATCTAATATTTCAACTCTCTGGCTGAGAACCATCTCTCCTTGACTCTTCATTTCCTTCATCAACACCGGCATTTGGTTTTATTTCTAAGAACATTTTTCACAAGAGAAGTTTTTACGTCTTCGTGGGAGTAACTCAGTATTGAATGGTGACCTTCTGAAACTCATAGAGGTGCTCAACATAGTCACTCAATATGGCCAATTGTATTTCTAGAAATGGCCATAGCAATATTTGCAGTCCCACATGTTCTTCCAGAACTTTACCACTCCCCTATCAAGAAATGGAGCCTCATTTTTCTGCCCTAGAAATTTGATGGACCTTTGTGATTGTCTCAGTGAATAAAATGGAACCACAGGTCCCCCCTTCCATGCTATTATGGGATGCTTGCTCTTGGGAACCAGTCGTCATCCTATGAGAAGGTCTGAGTCAGCCCACATGGAGAGGCCTGAGTGGAAAGGAACTAGGGCTCACAGCCAACAGTCAACATTGACTTCCAGACATAGGAGTAATCATCTTTCAAATAAGTCCAGCCCCCAGCTCAGGGTCTTCCAGCTCAGGCTCCAGACAACAACTCTGTCCAAATTGCTGACCCAAATAATTCATGAACATAGTAAATAATTGTTTTAGGGCACTATGTTTTGGGGAAATTTGTTACTCAGCCATAGTGGCCATAACATTCACTAGAGAGCTAATGCAGACAAACCAGCCTCAGAGACTATAGTGCAGATTCATACCTTGGCACAACTTTACAGTTATCATGTCATAGACCTATGGTTCCTCGCCAATAGTGGAAATGCTAGCCTCTGTACCCACCCATACCCAAACTGCTAACCCTGAGCCATGTGAACATCAAGCCAGAGTGTATTTATCTTCTACTCTTTGATAAAGCCAGTCAGTCTTGGTGTTAGGAACATAAACAAACTTCAAAATGAGCATGTAGTTTGCTCTTCTTGAGAGAAACAAAGCAAAACAAAACAAAACAAAACAAAACAAAACAAAACAAAACATGGAAGTTTAGACTTTGCCAGTTTCCTACAGATCCATGTTCCTCCTCAGAGTTTTTGCTGGAAAACAACCGCTCAATCCAAAATGGCATCTCCTAATGCCCGCTTGCATTCCGGTGGGTCCAGTGCCTATTTCAGAATAGAAAGATGTATCATTTCTGGGCCTTCTTCTTCCTGTCTTTCCCTTATCCTGACTAGAAATTAAGCTCTCTGACCCCCTAGGGGTAGATAGATCCACAAGATGGAAGGACCTTGGTCCCTGAATCAGCATACAGAAGACTAACATTAAATACCCGATTGAATCAAAGATAGCAAGGATGGAGAAGGAATTCTATTGTGTTAAAACTTTGGCATCTAGTACTACTATAGCTTCTAGCCACATGTGCCTGTTGAACACTTGAAACAAGGCTAGTATAAACTAAGATTTTTATAAATGTAGACTATATCCTGGATTTCAAAGGATACAAAAAATGTAAAATATCTCAATTTTTATATAAATTACAAGTTAAAATGATAATATTTTATATAGATTAAGTGACATTAAAATTCATTTTATCTATCTTTTTTTATTGTGGCTACTAAAAATTCTAAGGTTCCTTTGTGGGTGACTTTGTACTTGTGGCAGACAAGGCTGTGTTAAAACATTGAGATTTCAGGGTTTGTCTGTTACAGCAGCACGCATTACCCAAACAAACACAATGGTACCATGCAAAAGTGTAGTGTTGCCTGGTCTCCCAGACCTGTTGCAGTTCCTATCTCCTATTAGAGATCCCCTATAATAATACTATGCAATTTTCTTAGAAACTGATTTCTCCAGAATGAGATGTTCTCCACATTCTTAAAACTTAAAACAAAGCATTTTTTATGGGTCTACTTCTTAGGACTTTGAGAATCTAGTTTTTCTGTCCTGTCATTTAGAAATAAGAGAGTTCTACAAAATATCATTATGGCATTCAGTTGCCATAGTCATGGTTAAATTACTGTCTTTAGGCAAATGCAACCTATTATAATTGTATATAATATTATGACTTTCATCTGATAAAACTATTTTTTCTTGCTAATTGTTAGAATTTTCTTATATACCTCTTTTTTATATAGTTTTTTTATATAGCTCTTTTTTTTTATTTTTTTAATACTTCATTCCAAAGATTTATTAAGAGTACACATAAAAACATGTTTTCAATTCTGTTTTTCAATTATAAGCCATCTGGATTTGTTACAGCCAAAGAACTTCATGAATTACACTCCTAATCCTGTTTAGCTAATATAAGTCTCTGCTAGAAAATAATGGGTCAATTTCTTAGGACTTTGAGATATTACTGCAGCTTTATCTAGCACATTTTTATTTTAATCCTTGCCTTAGACTAAAAGTCATCTTTTATGCTTTTTTAGAGAAAAAATTATGCTGTAACATAGATTACTTCTATATCAAATCTACTCTGAAAACCTCTCACTTTTTCTTTCTGCATGCTTTCTGAATTATAATGTTTCATATATTGCACAATTTTAATTTCTATTGGTATGTCACAGTGATTAATTATTCAAATCTGCAAAGGCACATCTGTGATAAACCCAAGAATGAAATCAGTCTGTTTTATATGTAATGCAAAGAAAACTAGGCTACTTTATGGTCAGTCACCTCCAAAGGAAGAAAAATCCAACATTGTAGAATCATTGAAAGGTGGTCTTACTCTTTTCTGCAATCTCTAGAAGAGGTGGCAAAGAGGAACCAGTCACATGACACAAAGCAGTGAGTCAAAGCACCCATCTACCCACACATGCCCTGTTTCTACCCCATCTCTGCCCCAAACTCTAAAATTTATGTAGATCTGACTCTCCTCTTTCCTTCTGTCTCTGGCCTCTTTATTTTCCTTTTTTACCCGTATTCCTTCCAGCACCAGAGAGTCCTATGATCAGACAAACACTGAACATCCTCAGGCAGTAATAGGAAAAAGAGTTCTGTGAAAACTTACAAATGAACTTTTCTGGTCTTTGTCACATGCTATTACCCTTAGAGAGTTTTTTTAAATTGGTAATCATAAATAGCCTACCTGTAACATGCAACTTTCATTACAGCAAATTTAACTTCCTAATATTTTATTGGTGTCAACTCAAGTTGAAAAGTTTTTATGTTTTTATTTTTTTAAGACCAGCCCATCTAGCCTGACCATCTATGCAATTATCACAAATCCAGGGCTGGCCACAGACCCAGGGTAAAGGGCAAGACTTTATAAGGCACCCACACTAACAATATGTTAACATTTTTTCTGTCACTAAGACCAAAGAGCCTCCTGTCCTTGTAGTGTGCATATTTGAACCTCATTAATATATGAATGATCTGCATTATCAGATAACTGATAGTAATGTTTTTAGATTTCTTGCTTTTGTGCCTTTTCAATAGTGATTCAGTTGCCACCTCTGAAGACAGCAAAGCTGTATTTATTCCAACAGCATTATCATTACCTGTGTAAAACATCACAATTCTTCTTTTTCATTTTAAACATTATAATTATAATTCTTCTTAAGGTAAAAAGAAAAGTTAACTTTATTCAATATGTATTTTATTATTTTAATTCACAACTTTATTCAGATTTTTATATTCCAGTGAGTAAGAGAACTATGCCCCTCCTTTGGATTCTTTGGACATGTGGATTCCGAGCAATATTTAACATTCATCTGACATTTATTAAGTCAGGCCCCAGGGTGACAGTGGTGAGAGAAGCACCCTCAGGATATGTATAGTTTTATGGGAATGTACCAGCACCCCACACAACCTCAAGGGCAGGACTTCCCAGTGGAATAGATATCAGGAGTGTCTAAGCTAACATGTTTTGAGTTGAGTAATCAAGTCCTCAGTTTTCTCCCCAATCAAACAACTGTCTTAACCTCTCTGATCCTCAGTTTTTGACAGGGAAATAGTTATGTCTCCTTCTCAGTGTTGTTCTGCCAATTAGCCAAGTTAAACTGTGGCTGTGCATAGTGCCTGGCACATTGTAGCATTTACTAACATTGCCATTTAACCCTTACACATTCCTTCCTAGCAATTCCTAATATTTCCCTTTGCCAAGATTGAGTTAAAGTCAGTAAGCTTTAAGAATCAGACAGCCAATGAGGCATTTCTATTCAAAGTCTCTTGATACCAAGCTTTCATCCTTCTGTGCATTTGATGATGGTCCCTTTTGCTCTAAATTCAGGTTTTTATTGGTCTTGAAAGATATTATTAGAAGATTAAGGTTTTGGAGCATTTTATTGCCTCTGGTCAGAATTTTTAAAGCTATCTAATTGTCCTTATCTAATTGTAACTTTCTCAAATTAACTAAGAAAAAGAATCCTCACAAAGCTCAAATTGGAGATTATTGTGTTTGGTTATGTGTATCTAGAAACAGCGACTCTTAGAACACACCTAGCTTTGGGTGCATTGGTTTGGATGTTTTGTTTTCCTTGGTTTTTTTTTTTTTTTTTTTTTTTTAAGTACATGTAAGTAAGTCTTTTGCTAGGAATTTCTTTGGGATTAAGTTGGAGTAAGGAAATAAATGAAAGAATTGGACCAAATTCTGTGAGTCTGGACTAAACCACGCCAAATTCTCTTTCCCCCCATGCAGTTTCAATAGAATTCCATTGAATTAATTTTACTTGTAATAAAATCAGTTGTATTTCAAGCCTGCCTCCAAGACTCTCAGATCCTTTTGATCCAAGCACAACAGCCTGTTGCTGTGCAGTCTGTTGAACTTGGCTGTGAGGGTGGGACAGGGGTTTGTGTTTGAAGTTAGCCCATTCTACCCCTGCTCATCAATATTTCAAGACAGCTGGGATTCTCTGGAAATCTTTTGCCAAGAAAAAAAGTGGGGGGAAAAAATTGGGTTGAGAGGATTGTGCTACTTCTAAATTATTATTCCTACAATACTATAAAATTATAAAAGGCTCCACAACCATTAAGAATATTGGAACCTGGTGACTCATCTTTCAGTACTAAGTTAAAAGGAAAGGAAGTTATGACCAGCAGGGTTCATTCCAGAGGATATTCACAGTGGGACATTATTCTCCAAACTGACAATGCAGTAGGGTTCAAGTCCACGTGGTAGAGCTTCCCCTGTCCTTCACGTGAAGTGTTCCAGCCTGGGAATAAAGGTGACAGAGGACAGCAGAGGGAACCAGGTCCAAGATCTTGACCTCCACACTTGGGAACTCAAACTCCCCTGAGGTTGATTCGGAGCGAGGCCATTAAGGAAGCAATCAGAAGGCTCCAGAGTCAGCTTGAGGAGCAAAGGGCTGGGAGCCCATGCAATGGCTCAGAGTAACCCTATCTCCACACCAGAGAGAATGCACAATAAGACAGCCACAGGAATAGAGCCCACTCATAGCTTCTGTCCCTCACTGGAGACCTGAGTCAGCAGCAGGGACACCTGGAGGACCAGGAGGCCATTTTCTCACTGTTGCTTAATTAGCAAAGAGCTTTCTCTAACCAGCTTTCTGTTGTACGCCTTCTCTGATTTCTGCATCTTCACAGATCAGGGACTTCGCACGTAAGTCAGTGCTTACGAACTTGGTGATCTTACAGTTCACAGATGGGTTTTCGTCTGACTTTAGTAGTTGCAACAGTTGCAGAGAAAGATTTACTTCCCCTGGGTAATTCTTCAAACGCAAATTGTGTATGCAATGGGATATGACAGAAAAAGAAAAATCTGGCTCTAGTTTTTAAAATTTAAAGTTGGGTTCCTTGATATGATGGTTTTAAATTTATACATTAAAAAAAAACTGATGTGGAGAGATGATGCTGCATCATAATGTAGGTCAGATCTGTCCTTGGACTTTGCACTTGGGAGTCTCTGGTTGCAGGGGTGCCTGGGTGGCTCAGTCCATTAAGCGTCCAGTTTGTGAGTTCAAGCCCCATGTCAGGCTCTGTGCTGACAGCTCAGAGCCTGGAGTCTGCTTCAGATTCTGTGTCTCCCTCTCTCTTTGCCCCTCCCCATTTGTGCTCTCTCTCTCTCTCTCTCTCTCTCTCTCTCTCTCTCAAAAATAAACATTCAAAAATAAATAAATAGTAAATCTCTGGTTGCAATTCAATCTCTCTGATTAAAAAGAAAAATCATCCTGGAGTATAATAATGCAAAACATGCCAGCATGGGCTTTCTCTAAGTCACATCCCATCAGGCACTTGAGTTACTGTAGTGACATAAGTGAGACTTGAGAAGTGACAGAGCGGTACAGTGTTGATCCTCATGGAAGAGCAAATGGACAGGGCAGAGAAGCTCCTGTCTTCCTGGGCCCGATACCCAGCATCACCTGCTCTCACCAGGCAGGCAGGTGACAGGGAGCTTTGACACACAGGTGTGCAGACCCTTCTGTCCCTCCCCTCTCACAGGCCAATAGAGACAACCCCCAGCAACCCTCAGGGCCACGTTTGCTACTGTAGAAGCTATTCAAATAATAGCCACTGTTTCCATTTATGGAATATATTCCATGTGTCTCCCACCATGCTGAGTACTATAATTTAGTTCTCCTAAGAACCTCTGTGCTACTATATGTTCATCACTGTACAGGTGAGGAAACCAGAACATAAAGAAGTAAGTGATTGGCCCAAAAGTTGAGAAGTAGCTATTTAGAAATAAAACTTTTACTCATATATCCTCAAATGTAGTTACCAAAATGAATTTTTTCATATCTGTGAACAATAGGCTGCAGGTAGACAGACTGTATTAAATATGTTTCTCTTTTTATATTTGGAGTCTGTCACCAGCTCTTCAGAAAACAGTTATTTGTGTGTGGCCTGAGGGAGCTATATGGCAGGAGGTATCCTCAAAAGACCAAACTCAGAACTGGACTCAGCAACAGAGGCAGGACTAGGGAAGATGTGATTCTGTCAGGCTGGTTCAATAATTGCCTGCTTGTGCCTGTTGTTCCCTAAAATGTACCTGATCCTGCAGCTATAGGGCTGGCTCCCTTGGAGAGTTCTGAGCAATTAAAGACAGACATTTTGTTTAATTCATCCATGACCCTCAATAAATGAAAAAAAAAAAAATGGATTGATCAGTGGTGTTTTTCTTTTACCTGTCTCAATTACAAGGACTGATTAGCACACAATATTGAATTCTGCTTCCCAGCTGTTTATATAGTATTCTTCAGGGTGGCAGGGGAGAGCAACAAAAAAACATTTTCAGGACATTTCCTGTCAGAGGACATTCCTATTTACACAGACATGTACTCATCAAGAAGAAGACGGATGTCTCCACAGGGGTCAGATGCACGGTCTCTCACTGGAAAATCGGGACCTGGGTCAAAAAGTTTCCTTCCACAGTCATAATCTCTAGAAATTTCTCAAGTCACTCATGGATCTTTGGTCATTTTTGAAAAGGATTTGGAAGAAGAAAGCCTGGGTAGAATTCCAGACTGTTAAGTCACCAGATACATGACCTTAGGCCTCAGTGAATTCATCTGGAAACAAAGGGAGTATATACAGCTCCAAAAGCATTGGTCAGGAGACTGTGTCATCGGGGCTGTGTCGGAAGGGACAGACCTGGGCCTAGAGGTCAGAGGGGAGCACTGAGGGGAATGAGAGACCCATCTCTGAAGTTTCTCATCAAGTGTCATCTTGGGTCTGGGACAGGAAAGCTCCCAGCATTGACCTCAAGAGAGACCTTCCAGAGAAGGGCCACTGCTGTGCCCAGAGAAGTCATGTGGATTGTGGCAACCCACCTCTGGCCTAACTTGTAAATAGAGTGGAGCCTTTTTTGCTTGAGGCCCTAGCCAGGCCTGATCAAGGGAGCAGCCTAGGAGGCCATGCCAGCTCCTGCAAGGTGACAGGACAAGCCCTTGGAAGGACCAGGCAGAGCATTGAGAAACCTGAACCAGGGGGGTCAGTGGGGGGTGCTCGGGTTGGAAAAATATTTTCAGGCATATTTCTGCCTTAAAGGAAAAAAAATAGAAAAAGAAAAAGAAAAGAAAATCCAAGTTCTGACAGTGGAGCTGGTACAGCCCTGGCCCACACTGGTCAGGCTGTCGACGCGCTTTGAGGTCTGAACTGCAAACGTCAGCAGGCTTTTTCCTGGCTGGCAGGAAGGGAAAGTTCCCTCCAGTGACAGACAAAAATAATGGATTTGGGGCAAATCTAGGCCTTCAGAGGTTACAGTGAAAATTAATGGAGGGCCACGTTAACTAATGTTACTCTAATCCCGCAGTTTGGGGCATTGGGCTAAATTTCTGTTTTATGGCATGTTTTACAAACTAACCCATTTTAGATGTTGGAACACTCCAGGCTGGAGTAAGTTCCAGGTCAGGAAACTTGCCCCTCCCCTGGAATTCCACAGCTCCTGGCCACTCCTTGGTGTAGCTCCTGCTGTTCCACTTGTCTGCTATCTCCACTGAACCTTTAACATCAGCTCATTTATCTTTCAGGTGTTATAATCATTGACTTCAATCAGTATTCCATTATCCTAAACAGGCAATTATCTACATTGTCACTTTTGCCTTTGCTCTTTTGACCTAGGGGTCACAGAGGCCCGAGTGTAACTGAATCCAACAAAATTATTCCCTTACCTGTCATATAAATAGTCATCCCAGCAAAATGAGACCCAAGGGGGCTTTTCAAGAGGTGTTGAGAAGGCCAGTCTAACTCGATCCTTTATTCAGCTCTTTAAGGAATGCAGTACTGTTTTGGCACTCTATCAAAATAAAACAAAGTTCCATTTTTCAGCTTCTTTTTTTAAAGCATGCACCCCTGAGCTTACAAATGCTTCTTTGTGGCCTTCTTTATTGAAATTTCCATTCAGCTCTTCCATCTGTTAGCTGTGTTTACCACTATTTCTAGGGAAAGAATTCAGCATTTCACCTTTATTTGGGGTGTAAGGTCATAAAACTGCCTGGATTATTTCAGCTATATTTATACCAAACTTAATATTGCTTCTTTAACAGGTTTAAAGCTTTTAATTCCCTGGTTCATTATTCACAGTGAGTAGTCTGAAGAGAACAGTTTGTGTTTTAAAATGAGGAAGGCATTTTATACCTTCTTGCTATCCCTTCTTCACCTCCTCAAAGAAAATGTGTTCCACAAATGTGAATTTCATCCAAAGAACATCTAATTAAACTCCAATTCTGTCCTCTACACATGGCAGCTGACTGCCTAGTATTGCATTTCAGGAGCAGAAACTTGCTCAACATTCCTCTTTTTCCTAGAAATATTAATGTTACTATGATCTTAGCAGTCTCTTAGAAGACTCATGGTATAACACCCACTGTTGAAGCAAGATATCCCAGATGGAGATGACATATATGTGTAAATAGGTGTGTGTGTGTGTGTGTGTGTGTACATATGTGTATATACATATGCATGTATTTATATATAAAGTATATATGTATATATTTTTTTTAATTTCTCAAAACAAGATGACTCAGCCTTCAGCAATACATTTGAACTACATTGTTTTGGACTACATCAAAATATAAAGATGCAAACAAACTTTTTTCTTATTAGAATTGCCACATCAATTTGGTTTTTTTTTTTTTTTAAGTTTCACACGTTTCCCACGAACTTTAAGGAAGCAGTATAGAATAGTGAAAAGAACATCGCCTTTGAAGTGGACAGACAGTAGATAAATTCCCAGGCTAATTAGGAATTGTATAATGTTAGCACAATAATACATCTGACCTCCATTTCTTCTGCCATCAAATAGGAATAACACAACCTATTTAAATGATACTGTGAGGATCAGGGCATATGTGAAGTGCCTGTATGGTGTCTGGCACATGGTAGGTGTTCATCAATGATGGGCTGTATTATTATTATGTCAGATTATCCAGAGTAAGAGGTGACTAGAATTTGTGTCTAAACCATTTGTTTTCACACTAGTGACTGTCTGACACCTATCATCTATGACCCTTTGTCAGATGGCCACCTACAAATGTTCCATGTTGTTGCTTCCTTAGTTGATCAGCCTCGGGCCATGTCCCCCCGTAACTTTGCAGATGTTGATGGAGAAGAGTGTCAATCTTCACCCTTATATTTGATTATTTCCTGTGTTAACAGGCTCTCAGGGTAGACAATTGAGTGCCCAGATAGCAAAGAGCTAAAGCCATGCTTTGGTTTTGGGGATTTGGTTAAATGTAGGGTTTCAGCCCTTAGGTCTGGGGTAGAAACTGAGATTCCATATATTTGATTCTTTGTTTATCAAGGCTCTAAGATTCCTCAAATGCAGTGTGAGATGTAAAGCTTTGTAACAACAGGAATACCTTAGATTTAAATGGAAATCTATGTAGTTTAACATAATTGGTTTAAAAGAAAGGCAGCAGCTGTCCCATGACTCTAAGCTGAAAGGAAATAGAGAAATGGTATTTAATCACTATCCTCCCATGACTGGTTAAGAAAAGTCAGTATCTTTTTGCTCATGTTGTGTTGTCAATTCCAGATTATGCCTGGTTTTCAGTGCGCAGACGATGGAGGTACTGACTCCCTGAACCTAGATTGACTTCTCTGGCTGCCCGTGTGATTCCAGGATTGCGGCCATGCAGACGCCTATCCATACTTAGCAAGGGAGGTGACAAAACATGCAGTATATTGCTCAGTAGAATACTGGCCATAAAACCCCACAAACCTCATGGGTCCCATTTTTTACTTCTTAAACACAAACTATTCTTTTCATTATAAAGACAGAGAAGAATAAACATTCATTTTAGAAAATTTAAGGGAAAAAAACCCAACACTTAGAAACAACCACCTATCACTCATTTTTTTTTTTATTATAGGATAATTTCTCTGTATTCTGGAGAACAATATTTTGAGTTTTAAGCAACACAAGTTTCCAGAGGAAAAACAATTGGCCAGTCGCCTTCATCCTGCTTCACGGCAATAGGGAGAATATTTGGCAAGGCTCTGCCCCCTCCCATCCCAGGATTTCTGGGGCAGGGCATCAGAAATATAGTGAATTTCTCTATATATGCAGGCTTCCAAGAAGGGATGAGTTTTGGCCCTGCTAAACACCAGATCAGGGAAGCTTCAAAGTATAGTGGGTTCAAGTCCATCCTGTGTAGTGTGGGTGCTGTACTTATCTGCACACTCATTAGGATAATCTAGCAGGTTGAAGTAGAGCTTCGTATTATAACAATCAACATATTAATAAATGTTTTCCACTGAAGAAAAGGAAAAGGCACTTTTTTTCTAATGCACAGAAAGATGCCTTTTGAGCTAGCAGCCACACTATTACGTGGTAGTGATTGTCTTAATTAACCTTTATGTAGTTTCGGCCCTTCAAATATCTCCCAAGTCTATACAGATAGACACGAGGCCATTGTTGTGAACAAACGACATAGAAACACAAAGATGAGGCATGTGGACTTACTGCGATTGCCCATAAAAGTCCTTACTTTCAGCTGGGGCGTTAGTTTGCTAGCAGAATTCAGCTCTTCTCTTGAAGACTTGGTCTTTCTCCTTGCTCCTGGATCCCTGAGTTGTTTTATTTATTTATTTTCAATGATCACATTAGGTGTTATGGATTTCAACTAAGTAGTTTTCTCTGACAAATTTGTTCCTTTGGAGGAAGCCAGAGACAAGAGGCCATCAAGTGGCCTCACCTTGAAAATCCCCACTACCCTCCCCTGCTCTTGCCCATGGAATGGACAATTATTTGCTGTGTCCAAAAGAAATTTCTCCATAGTATGTCCTGGCTCCACTTTCAACTCTCTGAAATTCAGTTCCCTTTCCTTAATCTAAGGTCATCTAAGGTCTTGTGATCTTCTAACATTTATACATCTGTTATTCAATCAGAGTGGCTGGAAAAGATGACTGCAGTAATTAAATATGAAAATTTGTTTATGAGCACAAAAGAAAACTTTGGAAGCTCTTCCTTTTTTAGTCTGAGTCAAGTAATTTCTACCCTGACATGAGTTACCATGCTTTTCTGAACTGTAACTTGCTGCACATATGTTTTCAATGTGAGCCATAGCTTGAAACATCTTTCCTAGATTTTTGGTGAGACAGGACAGAGTGTGTGTTTATGCCTGTGTTTGTCTGTGTCTGCACATTTACACACGGTCATCATTTGGGGATGCTGATGGGCCCTAATCCACTTTAATAGCCTAGTGAGAGATTGCATCATGTTTTGTTTTACCAAATATGAAAACTATCTGCAGCTGTGAAGGAATAACTCTCATAATTCATCCAAGAGCCTGCCTCTCTTACTTGTGGGATCTATTCCATATCTCATATCAACTCATTACTCTGTGTATCCTCCATGTATGCAGAAAGACCACATGATAGATGCTATACAAGGATGTTATTTCCACAAGAGGGGGAGGTTAAACCCTGTGACACAGGAGTGATGAGGCACAAGTGAATTAAGAAGACAGTATATCTCTCCACACCAGATAATATACTGTCCTTTATTCTGCAGCTATATTTATATTAACAATGTAGCTAAGAAGAGAGATGAGGAAAATAGAATTCTTATGTTTTTAATTCATTTATTTATAAGGTCTTGTCACCAGCATATTCAGTGCTCTTTGGGAATTTTATAAGAAAAAACAATGGACATGGCCTTCTTTTAAGACTTTCTTTAATGAATTTTTATATGTTATTCTAATGTTGATTTTAAATACTTGTAGTCATTTCTGTACTTTAAGTGTAAGCTACTATTCAAAAATTCAACCTAGTTCCTATTTTTCAAAAATGTGTCATGTGTAATTGTTTGAACTTTTGACACAATAATAAATATTTGAATTCAAAGATACTCATAAACTGTTAATGGATTTGATATTTTTAAAAAACAAGCTGTACCCCTTTATGTTAAAATCTCCTCTATCCTTTCCAAGGAGACTAAAGTCTTGATTAACTCATTCTTGGAGTAAGATATGACTACTTCCACAGAGTTTCTTCTCCACATCCTCTCATGAGGAATTGACCATGTAGAAGTCATAAAATTAGTTAGACATTACCTGGGCCAGTCCATCCAGTAGCAGTTGGAACTGCTTACCAGTAGTAGTTCTTAGTTGATAGCCGACCTCTTTCAGAGTGAATTGCTCACTTCTGTTGCCCATGCTGTGAAGCTCTCATACCACATACACTCAGATTTTCCTCTGATACCACACAAGCCTTTCTAAGCAGTAGCCTTCCTTTTTCATTTGTACAATTCTAATTATTGTAGTGCTGGGACACCCAGAACCTTTTTGTGAAACGACTTTGTGCAGTTGACCCTTGAGCAGCATGAGATTTGAACTGTGAAGTTCCATTTATACATGGACTTTTTTTATATATATAGTATAATTCTGTAAATATAGTTTCCTTATGATTTTCTTAACATTTTCTTTTCTCTAGCTTACTTTATCCTGAGAATACAGTGTATAATATATATAGCATACAGAATATGTGTTAATCATTTATGTTATTATATTAGTAAGGCTTCTACTCGATAGTAGTCTATTAGTAGTTAAGTTTTCAGGGAGTCAAAAGTTACATGCAGATTTTCACCCATGTGGTTGGTCAGCACTCCTAACCCATGCATTGTTCAAGGATCAACTGTACAAGTGCTTCCCAGTTATAAAGAACATGCCTCCCTTTTTCCTTAACATTCCTTCCTTTCCCCATCCTTAGGGATTTAAGGAGAGAGAGAGAGAGAGAGAGAGAGAGAGAGAGCAAGTGAGCAATGGGATTTGATTTTGGTCTTCAATTCATTGTTTCCTTCTGCTTTATTTTCCTTATAGCAATAACTGCAAATAGCATGAGATTTTGGAAATTACAAAAGGGCAGTGTATACTTCGACACATTGTTGTGCTGTTTTCATAAATACCATTCTTCTAGTCCATCAAAATGTAAACCTCAGTAAGTGCAAGTTTCTGCTTTCAAGGTTATTCTTTTTATTGCTCTTAGAAGCCAGCAAAAACCTCTTTGCCTCATCTCCCTCCCTACACTATTAAGTTTCTCTTGAGACTGATAGTCTCCATATTATTTGTTCATGCTTCCCAGATAGCTCCTCTCTTTTTGCTTTTATTAAATATTTATAATATTAATAGAGCCGGGCTCAAATATCACACTGTACCAATAGATACTGGTAACATAGGATGCTCTCCTGGCTGGACATATCAGATGTTATAAAACTGTCAATTTTCACTTGGACCACTTCTTATTTCTACCACTGTGGGACTTTAGCAAATCAATTAACAGCTCTCAGCCATTGTTTTCTCATGGGTAAAAGAGAAACAGTAATACCTGGTTATTTAATTCAAAGTTTGTTGTGGGATCAGATGACATATTATGAGGGTGTTTTAGAAAACATGGTGCTGTATAACTAGGATTATAACATGCTAATTAATGGAGGCCACCATTTTATTGATCTACTATGTACCAACCATTGTTATAGGCACTTTACATTCATTTTCCTGCTTATCTTTTTAAAGCCTGCAATGGAGACATTGTTACCCTTATTTTACAGTTGAAGTGACTTGCCCAGCCTCCTAGACATTAATTAACAGAGCTGGGATTCTAACTAGGGTCTGTCCAATGCTCAGGCTTTCCTCATGGTTTCTCTCTGCATCCTAAGTTAGGAGGAAGAGGAGACAAAGGAAGCCACCATCATACCCATCTTCAGCAGGATGTAATTGAAACTGAATATGGCTTGTTTGACTGTCTTGCAGCTGACATGCTCCAGATTAATCATATTTTCAAGTTTAGATTTCTTAGCTCCAAAAGAGTACAGTGTTGGAGTGCCAGAGGAGATGCAGGTGTTTTAGCATATAATGTATGAGAAATAAGTGAATTTCAAAAGTGACTATATCTTATAAACCTTTTACTTATTATATTTATTTAATTTTAGTTTATTTATGTATCTTATGAACCAAATGAAGAATGCGTGAAATAAGTCAGAGCCTTTGCTACTGCGTGACACTCTAGCAGACACTTCTTTATTTATTATATTGGCAGCTTTATTTTTTAAAGAATCATCAGTTTAAAGGTCCTTTCAAAAAGATTGGGTGCTTTTGGCTAAATGATATTCTTCCCTCATTAAGAAGGCCATTATGGGTTCGCCTGGGTGGCTCAGTCGGTTAGGCAGCCAACTTCATCTCAGGTCATGATCTCATGGTCTGTGGGTTCGAGCCCCACGTCGGGCTCTGTACTGGCAGCTCAGAGCCTGGAGCCTGCTTCCGATTCTGTGTCTCCCTCTCTCTCTGCCCCTTCCCTGCTTGCTTTCTGTCTCTCTCTCTCTCTCAAATAATAAACATTAAAAAAATTTTTTTTAAAGACCATTATGGATGCTTCTGATTAATTCTTCTCCTCCTCACTTCTACTTTCCTGGTATAAGTTTTTCCTTTACTATTCAGTGGTTGGCTCCCAAAACAGGAAGACAAGTTTGACTTCATAAAACCAACAACTAGCAGTTGCACAGTGGTTTACCCTTTACAAAGAAAGCACTGTTCACTCCTATTGTCTCACTCCCAGTGCTGGGGGTCACTGTCATAGGACTCCAAATCACAAATGAGGAAACTGCCATCCTAGGAATGCTTTCAAGCTGTTGCATTGACAGTGTGTACAGTTTCATGCCATATCTGCTTCATGGTCAGATTCTCCACTGCAAGAACTGTATGCTGTATTTCTTTGTGTCCCACACTGCTTTTAATGAAGTACCTTAAACCTGACCTTCAGTAAATGTGCACTAGAAGGAAGCATGAATGAGTGAATGATCAGTGGAAATTGTAGTGTTTTCTAATCTAGAGTCCAAAGATGGCCTTTAGGGAATATCTGTGAATCTCCTAAAAGCATAGGCAAAAATGTGTCCATGCATAAGCTCACACGTATGTATGTTTTCAATGAGGAAGGAATCCTCCTTATTTTTCATCAGATTCTCAAAGGATTCCATGACCCAAGTGTTAATAATTACTGCTTTAAAAAATTAAACAGATAGCCACAACTATCTTTAGATTTTATTTAACATTTGTAACAGAAGGTAGAAATCACCAGAAAATTAGATTTAACCTCTGTGTGACTTAAAGGCTATCAACATTTTATGTCCGAGTTAATTGATTTGGTTCGTTACAGCTTAAAACTGGTGAGGTTGAAGCCTGGGCTTCAATCTTCCTATTTACTAATTAACAGCACAGTCCTATGGCCACAGATTTTACCAAGTCGCACCAGCCATCTTGAAAATGCCCACGATGGATTTGAGAAGGGGCAGGGAGTTATAGTATACTGGTCAACTCTGTCACTGTGCTTCCTATAGTTTGTACGTACATCTCTTCAGTCTGGATACAGCTTGCATTTCAGCTGAAAAGTAACTAAATGTAAGCTAAAACAAAATTTCCCCCAGCTTTGAGAGTTTCTGAACCCAGCTTTTAACATTCAAGAACTTTATTTCTTCATAAGACATTACATATCTTCTGTTACTCTGGTGCTTCTTAAGGGAAGAGTCTTCCTCTTTATCTCCATAAATAAAAGATGCACTGCCATTGTATGCTATGTATCCAGTCAGCGTCAGTCATTGTTTTGAGGCTTTAGTGAAATAGTCGGGGGGCATATTACATAGAATCACTAGGTCAAAATAGAGGACTCTTCTAGGAACTAATTACATCAGTAGATAACCTAATGTAAAGTATAATATACTAGCAAATAGTTTTTATCACCAAGTACTTTGCTGTCTATAGTAGAATGTAGTATAATCAAAGTTAGCCATTATCCCTCATCCAGGGGAATATTATTCTACACTTTTTATCTCTTACAATGGTCAATGAATATTAAAAGGAATCTAAAGTTAAAAATGTCTAAAAGTGCACAGCATAACTTTTAGTCTGAAAAATGTCAATAGATGAATAGATTATGAATATTCAAAAGACACGAAAGATTTTTTAAATCAAAGCAAAACAATATACATTGTGGTGTAGTAGCTAAGAAGAAACATTTATTCATCAGAGAATTAGCAAACATAGTTCTTCCTTGGTTGAAGCAGAAGAGCTCCAAGTTATACATCCAAATCTGAATTCTTTAATAGTGTGTTGGTCATATTTATAGACAAGCTGTATTGATACCTTTTTTAGAGCTATTCTCCTAATTAAATTTTTTAGAGGCAAATGATACAATGGTTATCCTGCACTTTTTGAACAGATCTTATTAATTATACTATCATTCTAAATATTTACAATGTGTTCTTTCAAATATTTGTAGATATAATAGAAAGCATGTCCCTATGACATTATATGCCTTACTGAATTGACATTAGATATTCCCATGTTTACACACTACATATGGTTAATGACTCATGTTACCTATTACAGTTTCCTGTTTCCTAATTTAAAAGATATTTAAAGACTGAAGTACTAAAATGTTTATTTTTGACCATGGGATCTTACTGCTTCATATAGTAACATATAAACAGTCTAAATACTCATTTTGACACCAGAAAACCCACTTTTTACCTTCATTATGAAGCTAAGATTTGATCAGCTGAGGTCAAGTTGGACACTTAGCATCTCTGGCATTATAGTTGGTGAACTCTGTCACAGAGAGGAGAGTTGAACATAAACACTGAGCATTTCTACAGCAGCTTAGAGCTGGGATTAACTTGGATCACCTAATCTTCTGCTTTTAATGAAATTCTCTCCCTTGTATTTTCATGTTTGGAAGAGAGTCCAAAGTTATCTCATGCTAATTTAGTCAGGCAGTGCCCTCCGGGGATGTCACAGGCTTCCCTGACCTCTCCAGAGAGAGATTCAGTGAAGGGATGAGGAGAATTAAACATTCCTGAGAAATTGGAAAGCAGCAACCCCCAGAGAATTTGCAGAGAAACTCGCTCCAGACTCGGCTGCCAGATACTCAAGTCACCTTTTCAGCACTTGCTTGATGTCTCTCTCAGTCCCATCTGGCTTGACTCAGAGGTCAGTCTGGGGACTAGAAGAGGTGGCAGCTCTGAGAAGAATTCAGGGGAGGTCTAGCAAATAGCACTTTCTGTCTTTGTCATTTGTTGTTATCTGAAGTGCATTCAAAAAGGGGGACAGAGCATGGGATGGAAGTAGTGCGGAATTTTGCTTGGCTCTTTTTTTTGAAATATTTTTTCTTACCCCCAAATTTACTTTAGATGAACTGGTACTTTTATGCCCCAAATTTCGGGTTCCCTGATTTTTGATGAATGCAGTTTAATGTAAGGGTTGTTGTTGTTTTTATTATATAGGAGCTCTGCAACTGATTATTTTGTAATTATATTAGCTGTTTTACAAAGGATGTTTTCACTTGTGCATTTAATGAAATTTGGGGTAAAAGGGGATTGGAAAATATGTTTCCGGTTTTAAAAATTATATTCTCTTTGTGGTTTATATTTCCTACATGAAGAATTTCAGAAAAGTAGGAAAACAAAAGTATTCTTAAATGTGGTATCTATATTATAAACAAACTAAGGAGCTACATTTTATAGTTTATTTTCTAGTATAGTTTTATTTTCTAGTAAGTTGAATAAAGTTCAGTATTCCCTGAAGTAGTGGTGTGAGAAGAAGATTTGGAGATCCCTTGCTCAATTTTACACTCAAGTCAAATTCCTCAAGAAAAAATAACCCTTATTGGGATACTCCTTTAGGCCAGATTACTAAATAGTCAGACCTCAGATCTGGCTTCATTGGTATGCTTTGTTTAGTCCAGGTAATGTTTAAAATTTTTTTAGCTAACAGTTAAAATGTGTGAGGTGTGTGTGTGTGTGTGTGTGTGTGTGTGTGTGTGTTGTGTGTTAACATAACTCTCAGTTTTTAGCATGCCAGATTTACAATTTCTTTTATTTAAGCAGAAGATCTGGCAAGACTCGTTCTACATCCTTATATGAGTACTGTCTGTTGAAGTGAAGTTATTGCCCCTTCTAGAAGGGGGGCATACTCTCCAGAACACGGGGGGTAAAACCCAGCCAGGGGGCCTTGAAGGCATTAGAGTTGTGAAGCCTGTCTTAGACCCCTTTTCCAGTGCCCTGTCAAAAAAGAGAAATCATTTTTCAAAGTAAAATACTTTGTTCACTAAAAACTTGTTACTAATTTTTGTATCAAAGCAGGTATCTAAATATATTACTTATTTCTTCACTGGCTTACAATAGGATTCTCAAATGCTTTTATCTCCTCCATGGTGACCTAAAAAGAGGATTGGCCTAAAAAACAGAAGGTGCGGGCTCCAGGGCTAGGCCTGTCTCTAGCCATCTGCAGTACTTCGTTGGACCCCAGTTTTCATATCTCTAAAACCTATACTAACCTGCCAACTGCCCAAGGCTCTGTGATCTCTGCCACTGTTCGGTTTCCAGTGATTCAACACATAGTAGCTTAGATTTCCCGATTTATATAGTTTCTCTGTCAAAAATAGTAATAATTTATCGTAGACTCAAACATGTTGATGCACTGAGGGAGTATATATGCAACAGAATATGCAGAAAGTCCTTTGTAAAGATAAGAATTACTCCAATAATCACCCTCCCATTTTATCTGTCTAGTTTTCTGAAAGTGCAGCCAGTTTGTGGGGCCAGTCTGACCACAGTCGTGGAGGACACTTGCACTTGATATCTGAAGTAAAGTTGTTAATAAGAGGACTCAAGGATGTTTCAAAGAACCCAGGGTAAAGTCTTCAAAATCCCTTGTACGTAAGGCTGAAAAGTGGAGAAGGGAGAAGGGTTCTGTGCTGAGTCTTAGAAATGCCAATCCCAAGCCCTCTCACTGTATTGCCATTTCCTAAGCCAGTATGTGCAGAAAGAGTTAAAGGGCCTTGAGCCTTAACCCACCATTGGGGAGTGTCTTGGGCACTGGAGAGAATCTGGCACAGGACATGTTTTCATGGAACTGCTTATCAAAACTAAGCTTCTGCCATTTCATTTAGACGGGTGGATTGGGTGGAAAACTGGCACAGGGATCAGGAAATCTGCCTTCTGTTCTTCATTCTGCTGCTGTGTGACCTATTTGCAGGTCATTCCCCCACCATGTCTCAGTTTCTCCATCTGTAAAATAAGACGATGAAATTAATATTCTTTGTATAAAATGTTGGAAAGCTCTTCTGATGATTTTCATCAAAACTACTGCAACGGAACATTTTCTTTTTTTTTATTTTTATTTTTTATTTTTTTTAATGTTTATTTATTTTTGAGACAGAGAGAGACAGAGCATGAACGGGGGAGTGTCAGAGAGAGGGAGACACAGAATCTGAAACAGGATCCGGGCTCTGAGCTGTCAGCACAGAGCCCAACGCGGGGCTTGAACTCACAGACTGTGAGATCATGACCTGAGACGAAGTCTGCCGCTTAACCGACTGAGCCACCCAGGCGCCCCAACGGAACATTTTCATGGGGGCCCTGTCTTCATCCATTCTTTGGTTCACTCTTTTCTAGTGCCTTCTTATCTGATTGGAGGAGTTTTTCAAACCAAGGCCTTTTAGACCACTTGCTACCTATTAATGGGTTGTGTTCCCACCTAACCTTCATGTTAACACCATCCCCTGCTCTAAAAAGAGAGCAGTAGAGGTTAAAAAGCTCTTGATTCCAAAATAAACAATAAAGTTTGGAAACACTTAGACCAAAATAATTAGGAAAATGATGTTGAATAAAAGATGACATTAGACCTATTATAATGCTTAAATTAGAATCTAGTTCCTAAAAGCACAATCTCCAGTTAAGTGATCTGTTTTTAAAGGTTTTATTTTATTTTTTTTAAAGATTTCATTTATTGAAATCTTCTGATCACTCCTCAGTTCAGGCTCTACTAATGGGTTTTTCTTCTTCATTGAGAATCATATTGGAAAAGACTTCTATCAACAATTTACTATTTAGGAACACTTGAACAAAGGACCACTATCTCACAACAATTAATGAAGCTAACTAATCAGAAAAGAAGACTTAAATCTCCTTTGAAATATCTACCTATGTAACACAAATTCATTTTCCTGAAATAGCGAAACCCATATATAAAACAAATGTATAAGGTACCAGGATTTTTATGCTCTTTCAAAACTTGAATATAAGTGACCTATTTTGGGCAAGAAATCAGAAATTCTTAAGAATGGAAATGTTGAAACCCCAGATTCCGTTCTAAAACACATTTTTAAAAGAATTAGTATACTGAAAAATGCTGTGTTTTAAGTATAATAACAGTCTATGGAATTATCACATCATATCTCAGTGATCGTTATGGAACACTGATCTCTTAGGCATTAACCCAGGAATTTTCTCCAATAATATTATCATTTGTAATAACAATAACATTGAGTAGATCACAAAGTGCTTTCAATAGATTATCTAAAGGGATACCTAAAACCCTGTAACCTGTGTAAAAAAATCAAGAGTGAAATAAGTGGCTCACCTAAAGTGACAAGCCCAGAGTCTTAGGACTTCTGTCTGAGTTCTTTTCACTACATAACATTAAGGCTGTCCTTTATGACTGCCTATTTTCCTGTAAAAACACCTCGTTTGGAAAGAAGAATAAACACATAAGGCCTTCATCTCTTGCCCCTGCGATTCTCTCAGCTCTCACATCCAGCTACAGAGTTTCATTTTGAGTTTGTGCTTCTGTATTCAGTCTCACAGCACAAGCCCAACTTTAAATAATTGTCTCCTATCTTGTATGAAACTACACAAGTGCTCACAGAAAAGGTTCCTAAGCTAGCAGCACTGTTTACTGCTGGGAACAAGATCATATTTTAAAAAAAGCTTTTTTTTCTTCACTCCTTCTGTCTTAACCGCCACTGCTAGTAGCACTAAACCAGATGAAACTAAACCAGATGAAAAGCAGGTAGTTCTGAGATGCCAAACTAGCAAGTAGTTCTGTTCTCCAAACTAGCAAGTGGGGTACTGGGGAAGAGTGGATGTCTCAGCTAAGTAGATTGGGTTTTCAGCAGGTGGCGCTGTTTCCTCCAAGTGAGCAGGACATCTATGCCCCCCAGATGTGGGGCACTGTTCCCCATTATTAGCAAATGTCCAGTATTTGTCCTTTTTTCTCAATGGACCTCGCAAAGTTTTAAACCAATGTAACATTGAGTTGGAGACAAAAGTGAGTTGTGCAAACTGAGAAACTGGTTCTCACTGCTCTGTAGGTCATCATGCCACCAGGTTGGCTGGGATGTATCTGTTCCCTCTAGAGTAAACCTGCAGTGCATTTCACCGTTAAAAACACAATGCTTGATTTTTTTCCGTCCCTGTTTGTTCTGGAGTCAGTCACACATAGGCAATCTTCTATGAAAGAAAAAAGAAAGGCAGAAACAATTGTGTAACTGTCATTACCGCCAAGCATGTTCATTCTCTCACTGACCAAGCGCTTTAATGTCTGTGGACACATGCTTCTGGAGGCCTAACCAGATAGTGAGGATAGTGCACTGGGAATAGAGGATTTATCACTTGGCTGCCGGTTTACTTGTGAGGAAAAACTGGGAATTTATTTCTATGCCCTTGGAGAATTGCTTTACTATACATCTTTACTATACATCAAGACTTAATTCACTGATTCTTCAGCCCCCTTATTACATAGTCTGCTCACTGGACTTTGTACTGAATTTCTTCTTTGTCAATTTTATTCAAGAGAATTTATTCCAGAAGGCACTCTCTGAATGAGGGAGCTGGCCTCATGGGAAAGGACTCCTTATTTTATCATCACATCTGCAGATGACCCAATGGCCACATTTAGCAACATCTTAGATTATGCCCTAAAGCTCTGCCTGCACAAATCGCCCTTATCCTCTTTAGTTTTTCCCTCTATGATTTTGGAAAGGATTTGGTAGAAATGGGAACTGATTTCCTCCTTTTCAAGAGCAAAGTACACTAAATATTCTGCCTGCACACATATTAGTACTTTAAAAATACCAGCTTCTTGGGGCGCCTGGGTGGCTCAGTCTAAGCGGCCGACTTCGGCTCAGGTCATGATCTCGCAGTCCGTGAGTTCAAGCCCCGCGTCGGGCTCTGTGCTGACAGCTCAGAGCCTGGAGCCTGTTTCAGATTCTGTGTCTCCCTCTGTCTGACCCTCCCCTGTTCATGCTCTCTCTCTGTCTCAAAAAAATAAACGTTAAAAAAAAATTAAAAAAAAATACCAGCTTCTTAATTTATGTTCAATAGTTGTTCTTTGAATCGATAACATAAGGAAAAGGTTATCTCCCATGATCCAGAATTCCATTCTTCTCCTTAGTAGACCAGTACTACCAAAATATTTTAGTCAATTATTATTCTATTATCTTTTGAATTTTGTTACTAAAAAACTGTGGAAATCTAAAAACAAAAAACCAAAATTGCTAACATTGGTTAGCATAACCAAAATGCTAACATAATGTCTCACAGTGAAGGAAAAAACTTATGGGAACACATTAAAATTTTAGTTTTGAAATGTTACCAGTTTTAGGTTTTCTAAATACCATTTTACCCTTGGTAGGTGCAATGAAATGGAAACACTATCATATTCTTTGATAAAGTGAACAGGTATGTGAATGTGAGGCATTTAGTACATTTCATTTCGAAGACCCGGTACACTGCATCTCTTCCTAGGAAGGTTCAAATCATGAAGTTAAACATCTGTATTTTGTAAACACCACTCTCAAAGTTCTCTCTTTCTCTGAAAGTTGGAGGCTGAGAGAATGAAGCACAGATCCTCTCCAGGCCAAGTGTTGCATCATAAGCCCTTTGCGATCAATAAGAACATTGTGGTGGTTATTTCATAGCTGATTAACTTATATGTCTACAAGCCAACACTTGACTTGAAAGGCTGGTCTGGTTTCTCGCGGTGCAAGCATGGCCTTTACTAGCCTGTCCTGGCACCAAGTTCTGGGACTGCTCTTTCCTGACCGCAACCAGGGTACAGCCCCACAGTTTCATAGTGAGTAACCCATCAGCTGGAGCCTGCACTTCTGTGAAAGGGCATTTTGTCTTTTAAGGCAGTACCATGATGGCAAGATAGTTAGCATTAGAGAGAGAAAAAACAGAATTGAAAACCGCATCAGATATCTGGTTGTGGACTCTTTGACTTTGAAGAGACAAAATGTGGTGGCTTTATTTTTCTTAATAACTGGGATAAATGCAAACAATTACAGGTAATTGAGCATTTAATGATGAGATGATGTAGAAAGGCATAACTTAATAAAAATTGTCCATGTGTTTCTCAGTTCATTTTTGAAACACACTGTGTTTCTTGGCTTTTCCGTAATTGGTTTATATGGTATTGTATTTTAATTCATGTCAGGATCTTAGAATTTCCTCTTAAGAGTTTTTGTATTCTTCCTTGCAAGCTTTCTGTTTCATTTTTAGGGAAATGGAATCCTTGTGTCCTGTAGTTGAAGTATAGTTTTATACTGTTCGACATTACTTTTAATTTTACCAATTGTAGGGTAAATAAACCATTGTATACTTAGGAAAAAAATTGGCAGAAAAGCAGAATATGTTAAAGACTCTTGCTTTTCATTGCTAGTGAGATTTCCCAACTGGAGCTTCTCTGTTTTATTTTGCCTCTGGCTAACATCTAAAGATCAGTAATAAAGCTCTATGCAAATACTTTCATGTATTTAAAGAACAATATTTTGACACTCATTGATACAAGCAAAAAACTACAACACTAAATTAGTGTTCAGGAAAACAATGAATACATTGTTCATTCATATGAAATGAATGTGAAAAATGTTGTGTTATATTAACAGAAAAGATTTCCCTCAGTTTGTGACCTTTAGTGTTTGCTAAATGATATTACTTATGGTGTTGTGTAGTAATAGACAATTTTTATTGTTAATAATGGGTCTTGAGCAGTCATTGATACTTGTCAGACTACTGGCAATTTTAGTCACCAAAAAATAATTATTATTCTCCAGAGTCTGGTAATCTGAAGTAGGCTTTGCTAAAGATTTTTAAAAACATTTTTTAGACATTTTTTGATTTCCAAATACTTGATAAGTTAATGTTTTGAAAATGTTAATTCAGTGTATTAAAGGCTTGTCTTTCTAGATTTCATCTAGATTTATAAATACCCACCCCCCAAAAATCTCTTGTCACCATCTATGTGTTTTCAAAATAATTGAACTTTTAGGAGCGCTCTTGATTTTTTTTTTTTTTTAATTTGGAGAACACAAAGGGGCTTTTTGTTCAATTTTCAGTAGTGTGAAGCAGTCCATCTTGGAAGTGGAGTTGTCCTTACATTATTGCTTTTTATATATTAGTGGAATTTCTTTCCTCTTGTATCACTAGGCTCCAATATTACTGCTACAATAAATGTTGTCTTAATTACTTCCCTTTTCATCTCTCAGTCAAATATATTACAGAGTCAGCATCTGGGAAATAATTATGATAGCAGAAACATTACACTCAGGGATAAGACCAAGTCAGTAAAGGCAATTTGACCTCCCAGAAGAACAGCACTGTTTATCTTGGGATATTTTTATATTGAACAACCAAAAATTAAAGGCATAATGATTAAGTCTGAATCTGTTCAAGTATAGTTTTAGGAGTATTGAGTGGTAGAGTGACTTTTAAATTGAAATCCTGATTTTTGTAAATGAAGACATTGTGGGGAAACACATTTGAAATGAGTTTAAATGAACAAGTTAAATGGAACACTAATTCCGTCTGCAGTCTTCAGAGGAACTCAAAAATGGGCAGTCAACACTGCTTGCTGGGATTAAAAAACAGACTAAGAATTCTTTGGATCTCTCCTCCTCTGCTCATGTGCAGTAATCATCTCCTTTGTTCTCTTGTATCTCCTTTCCTGCTAGCATTTGTCTCATTTGCCTTCTGTTATTTTGGTTGCTGTTAGACACATGGCAGTCTTCTGTATGGATGCTAAGTTCTCAAATGGTGCCTTCTTGCCTCTGGCACTGCCTTCTTTCACTGAATACAGAGCCTAACAAATGATCGGTCCCAACACTGAGACTCAGCAAAGTTCTGAAAGTCTTCTTCCAACTGCAGCTGTCTTCGTCTGAGCTTATCGGCACAAGGAGCAGAAACCAAGTCAGAGAAATGCAAGTAAAAAGGGATTTCTCATAGAGTGTTGGGATAATTTACAGGAACTGGGAAATGAAATCTACTTTACTGTTTGTCTATGCATCTCTCCCCTCAACACCACCCAAACCTTGTACTCTACCTTTTCCCACTCCTCTACCCAAATAGGTCTTTGCTCTGCTCTGCTTCTTCTGTAGGCCTCCCCTGGACTTCAGCAGGGCTGGCTGACTCTATGTGACAGTCAGACAGCCCCAGTGCTCAGTGCTGTGGGATTCATTCAGTCTCTGGGTCTCTTACTACACACTCTTTTAAGACAGACTGGCCTAGAATATGTCAGGTCCCTATCCATGATAAGGGATTTGGGAAGGAGGGAAGGTATAGAGACAAGTCACCTGGCTTAAATACAGCTGCCTGATTCACTCCCTCAGCAAGAGCTGTAAGGATAGTCTTGCTTAGGAGGAAGGTTTTAGAAAGATTCTATGCCTAATGTCTTCTGGAAACTACCTAGAGTTTATGTCTCAGAAGTTCTTTCTTAAATCCAATGTTGAACTTTTAAAACCCTTTTTGTATATAAATGTTGGGAGTCCATAAGTCAGGCACAGCATCTACATTGTTTATCCCTCCCTGATACACCATCAGACTCTAGCAGAGTGGCACCTAGCACCTAAATATTCCATAAATACTTAACTGACTGACATGGCCACAGAAGTCCATGCAGCTATTCCTAACAACCATTTCTAATAGAATTTTCACATGAAAATGCAAGTTCATATAATGCAATAAGAATACCGAAAGAGGAATTGAGATTCTACTCCCAGCTCTGGCACTAACCAGGTATATGACTTTAAGCAAGTCACATGATCTCTCTGGTTTCAGTTGCTTCACCTTTAAAATGAATTGAATTGGATGAGAACATCTCTGAGGCCCCTTCCAGCTATAAAATTCTGTGGCTCTGACTAACAGAATCAAGATTAAATTCACTCCACCCTTTAAGTCTCCCCTCCCTGTGCCATATATGGGTGCAAGAATTTGATCATGGAGATGAACTAGATCCTCCCAGACACCAGTAACCCTCTCTAGCTACATAATTATCATTGTCATCATCATCATCATCATGATAAATAATAGTCTTTGAACACTTACTATGTCTCAGGCACTGTTCCAGACACTTTACCTATATTACCTTATTTAATCTTAAAAACAACCCTATGAGGTAAGTACTGTTATTGTTCTCATTTTTCTGAGGAACTGGAAGATTAAGGAACTTGCCAGAAGTTTCCAGCTGAGTCCTGCCTGGAGCTGGGGTTTAAACACAGGTGGTCTGATCCCAAGTCTGAGCTCCAGCTACAACAAACAGTGGTTCTCAGTGTGGTCCCAGACAAGCAGCCCCAGCTTAGGCAAACTTCTTAGAAATGCAGATTTTCAGGCCCCACCCCAGGCCTATTGAATCAGAAACTCTTGGGCTAGAGGAAGCCAGCAATCTGTGTTTTAACCTTATAGATGGTTCTAAAGCACACTAAAATTTGAGAATTCCTGCCTCCTCTCCTCATCACTGTATTTCAGCATACCCATAAGTGGTTCTCTAGGTATTTACTCCCCAGGTATTCTAATTGGGGGATAAATACTTAGAGATGTAGTACTGTCGCCCATTTGTACATGGACAAGGCAAGCATTCAAATATAGGTGACCATAAATTAGGAGCTAGTTATACTGCTTTTCAAGCTCTCTACCTCCTAGTTAACATCACGGATGAAATCACTGCCAGAAAAGTCAGGAGGTGGAGACAATTACAAAGGAGGGAGGAGAGGAAGATTATTCCTCCAGCTCTGCTACAGAGATGAGGAGGCCTCCTCCGTGGAGCTCCAGGAGAGTCTTTGACAGGTTAAGCACATAGGTAGGGCAGTGCATCCCATAGCAGGTGGACTCTCCTTTCTCACACGAAGCTGACCCTTCAGCCCTGACCTGTCCTGTGTTGTGTCCACTAGCTGCATGTGGTTACTGAGCACTTACAGTGTGCCCAGTCTGAATGGAGATGTGATATAAATGCAAAATACACACTGTACTTCAAAGACTTAATACACAAAAAAATAAAGTAAAATATTGTGATAATGTTTTATATTGAAATGATACTGTACTGTATACATTGGATTAAATAAAGCATTAAAATTAGTTTCACCTTTTCTTTTTACTTTTTTAATATGGTTAATCGAAATTTTAAAATTCCGTATGTGGCTTGCATTATATTTCTATTGTTTTATTTTTTTTATTTTTATTTTTTTTAGCATTTTATTTATTTTTGAGACAGGGAGAGACAGAGCATGAACAGGGGAGGGTCAGAGAGAGGGAGACACAGAATCTGAAACAGGCTCCAGGCTCTGAGCTGTCAGCACAGAGCCCGACGCGGGGCTCGAACTCACGGACCGCGAGATCATGACCTGAGCTGAAGTTGGCCGCTTAACCAACTGAGCCACCCAGACGCCCCTATATTTCTATTGTTTTAGACTAAGCTTGTAAAGTCCTGTCAACATCTCCCATAATGCACATAATATGGTGTGTATATAGTTTTTATTTACTGGTAACAATGATTATCAAACCTGGAACTGAGAGATCTATGGCAACACTGGGACCTGTTATTCAAGGGAGCCCAGAACAAGCCCAGAAGTTGGATTCCAAAGGTCAGAGTCAGACTGAGGCAGAACCAGGTGGCCAGGACAGGCTTGAGGGATAAGGTCATAGAAAAGTCAGAGCTGGCTTCCCAAGAACATGTTCAGGCCAGGAACTATAAGCAGGGAGATGGGCAATCAGGGGGTCATGAGTATAAAGTAACTTCCTGCTGCATGCCCACAGCTTTTATATTGTTCCTGCTGAGTCAGGAACTAATTCTAGAATGGCTTACCTGGGTATGCGAGTGGGAACAGGTAATTGGAAACACCTGGTTGAGGCAGGTGGCTGGGCACGCTCCAGGAAACAACCACTCTGGGAAGTATGTTGTGACAGTAGTGATGTTAGGGCCAAGTAAGAGTATTTGTTAAATTACAGTGACCTGAAAGTGAGTTTCCATATTCCAGGTGTTAGTCTGCAAATTACTGTCACCCTCATATAAACCTAATGCCACACAATGTTAAAGATAGATGGAGCTCTATATAGAAACTATGAGCTGAAGCAATAATGCTTATATTAAAGGCAGTCGTAGTCATTTCATTACTATATTGAAACAATCAGCTTTTGTGATAGCCATCACAAGATAGGCCTTTGTGGTAGATTTTTTCTAGAGATGGCTGCAATAATCCCTCCTGTTCGGCAGGCCCTTTTGCACTGTGACTCCACAGCTCTTCTCATAAAGAAGGAGATCCATTTCCCTTTTGTAAGAATTGGGACTGACCCTATAAATAGTAATATGAGAGGAAGTGAGGTCTTATTAAGACCTTATGAGACCTTGCAGCTTCTGTTTTGTAAAAAAGCTTGAGCTGGACAATGAGAGATCACAGGTTTGGGGGACATATGGAGGAGAACTGAGCACCAATGACCTAGGCCTCTGAGGGAGGCCAGCAACCCCAGTCAGATCACCTTGGTCATAGGGAGCAGAGTCGAGCCATCCACCCCAAGCCCTCCTAAATTACCAGCTCATACAATCCTCAACCGTAAAAAGGTTTAAACCATGAAATGTTAGGATGGCTTATTAAGCAGATTAGACAGGTGAAGCATCCCTTATTTGTATGTGGATTTTACATTAAAGTTCTTTCATACATGATTTTATACTCACATAATTTAGGGATACATATAATTGCTTAAAATAATTCCTTACGTACTCAGAATATATTATGTTATACATACATACATACATACATACATACATACATACAAGATGTATGTTTTGCTCAAATTAATTTTGAGTCCTAAAAGGCCACAAAATGGTATTACAGAGGAATGAAGAATACCTCAGTATACCCACCTTTATTCTGCAGAATGGCAAGAGGATGTTGCTGAAGGAGGAACCAATTTTGCTGTCTGTGACATAGCCTCCTAGCTGAGAGTGCAGATTATGATCTGTTGTAAAGGCAGCAAGGAAGCAATGATTGCCAGTAGTACCATAACAGTCTTGCTGTTTATGGACTGTTCTGCAAGCCACACTAATCAACTAAGTGCTGAAAAACGAGGACAGCCATGAGTTCAATGAGAGGCTTTTGAGAGAACTTTGAAAGGGTGCCCTCAGCGCACTTTCCTGTGCCTCATATGATTCTTCAGCAAATTTCCAACCTTGTTCAAATAGTATTAATAATTTGAAAGGCATTACTCCAGGATTTGTACCTGAGGTGGGAGTGAAGAGAGGGTTGCAAGGAGAAGAAAAGGAGTAAAACAGATGAATAGCACATATCATAAGGAGTATTTATTATTCAAAGAAAAATACATAGCTGGAGCTCAATTTATTGTTCTCCATAGATTTAAAAAAATTATAGGCAACATATTTTTGTTGAGTTTGGTAAAAGTAAAGGTGGGCAAATTACAGTCCATGGGCCAGTTGACTGATTTTGTAAATAATGTTTTATTGGGATGCAGCCATGCCATTTGTTTCTGTACTGTCTGTGTTCTTGTATATGTTCTTGTGCCACAACAGCAGAATGGAGTACTCATGTTAGATATCATATGGCTCACAACCTAAAATATTTACTACATTGCCCTTTAAGAAAAAGTTTGCTGACCCCTGGATTAAAGAAAATAAATGGAAGAGTTGAGCTAGAAGTAATCAGGAAAGATATGGAAGAGAAAAAATCCATCCAGAAACTGAAGCCCCACTAGCAACAAAATTTAAAATAAATGTTACTGAAAAGAATCAGGTGAACAGGCAGGAAGAAACCACATAAAATAATAGGGAAAAGAACAAGCCTAAAAATGATTCAATAGGGTGTAATAGGCACAGAAAATAGAAAAACAGAGATACAACATGTGCATAATTGGTGCGCCTGAAAAAGAAATGGAACAAATAGAAGAGATAAAATATACTCAAAGATTAATAGAAGAAATAAATACATAATCTGTATCTGCCTATAGTATCCCAGAAAAAACTGATTCAGGATGATTAACACAAGACTATGAGGGTTTTCTCTTGTTTCCAGAGGAAAACTAACCCTTGCCCTTGGAATTTGTACATTGATGTGCCTAGCTAGAAAATAGGGATAGGGGCACCTGGGTGGCGCAGTCGGTTAAGCGTCCGACTTCAGCCAGGTCACGATCTCACGGTCCGTGAGTTCGAGCCCCGCGTTGGGCTCTGGGCTGATGGCTCGGAGCCTGGAGCCTGTTTCCGATTCTGTGTCTCCCTCTCTCTCTGTCCCTCCCCCGTTCAAGCTCTGTCTCTCTCTGTCCCAAAAATAAAATAAACGTTGAAAAAAAAAATTAAAAAAAAATAAAATAAAAGAAAAAGAAAAAGAAAATAGGGATAGAGGGCAGGGCCAATTTTGACACAAAGCCTTTTTCTTTCAGTGCATATTATATCAATGTAAAATAATGTGTTAATAGCAAAAGTAAGAAACAAGAGCTCTATATTTGTGTTCTAAATTGTGTTCTGTTATTTCTAAATTGTGTTCTTTAGCTTTCTAAATTGTGTTCTGTTATTTTATTGTTTTTATTAATTTATTACCTAATGATTCTTTTCAGTAACTTTGTATCTTTAAAATGACTGAAGAACTCTATGGAAGGAATCTACAAACCACAGTATTTTTGTCCATGAAGAAAATTACTAGATTGAGGCCTTAAGGCCAGCCTTTGGTTTTATACTAGATAATTTTCTTGATATAGTTTTATTTATATAGTCATTTGGTACCTGTTTCCCAACTATGTCATAGTAGGGGGTAGTCTCCCATACTAATGCTCAGGACTACATATGTGGGTACTACAAAGCATAAAGCCTGACGTAGCGCAAGACTACTTGAACTCCTGACCTGAACTGTATAAATACCAAGCTCTTATCATGAAGACAGCTACTAAAGTTTAAAGACAAAATGTATGTGAATGGAGCCCCAGTTGGCATTTTTTATTGGGAATTTTTATTTCCATTTGTTCAAATTCCATTGATTTTTATTGGAATTATTTCATAGACTTTCTCCCCTGAAATATATACATGTATATGTATATGTATATGTATATGTATATGTATATGTATATACATGTATATGTATATATGTATACATATGGTTCTAAGATTATTTTTATGACAGTAGCACATAAAGCACAAAGCACAGGACTGGAAAAGCAGCAGTCAAATAAACATAGTTAAACATAACCTTGATTAACAAATCTTGTTATTCATGGATGACAGCTCAGTTAATAAGTGTTTGTGGCTTGGATACTGAACTGGAGGTTAATGGCGAGGTGGAAGCAATTGTAGAATCCAGATTTTTAAGACAAACACACCTCACACCCCAAAAGGCATGCATGGAATCAGGTGTAGTTAGTCGGCTGTGGTGATGTACTTTGGGTGTTCTCCTTCACTGGTCCAGCTGTGAACAGCCTCCAGAGCTACCAAATCAAAGAAAGCGGAATGATCCTTCACTACCTACTTCCGCATTCATGATTTGAATAGCCAAAGAGTACATTTTGGGACAGAGTGTTTTTCCTTGAATTTTTTTTTTTTGACTTCTCTAAATTAGATTTATAGAACAGATATGTTCTGTCTATAATTATATAGTTACCAGAGAACACATGTCCAAATTTAACTAATATTTATAACCATCTACACTTGGCCTTCAATGTCAATGGTATGGTGTCAGATTTCTTCTCTACATCATGTGCCTTAAAAGCAAAATGAATGTGAGACATGATTTGAAAACTGCACTTTTCATTTGCCATTAAGGGATATTTTTATGTTGAAGAATCTAAAGCCTTGGTACATTCCTTAACTGTCTTTCCTCCCTGTGGGATGGATTAAAAAGCAGGAGATTTTTTTGTTTGCACTGGTGATCAGGTCACAGCTGAAAGTAAATAAGTATCTGAGGAAGTGGATAAGTCAGTCATATCCTTAAAGGGCACTGAAGGAATGTGGGAAGACTCTCTTTTTTCTCCTTCATTCCTGGAGAGACAAAGAGAGAGGACTGACATCTAAAACATGTAACCTCAAAATTGTTTCTATAGTCAGACGTCAAAGCCGAGTGGCGATTTGATCACAGATTGTGGCCTGGCTGTGTTATGGGTCATATGTTCAGCATGTGAACAGGAAGGTGAGAAGTGGTGAGCTTTTGCCTCAGTTGTGCTATCCATCAGAGAATAAATGGACCAAATCAACGTGTGCAGCTGTATAAGGAGGTGAATGGCTGAGTACTTCTCACACAGGGGCCTTTGTGTCCTGGACATGATCTAGCATTATGATGGGATGCACTGGGCCTCGGCTCTGTGGCAAATTACTAACCCATTATCACACCCAAACACAAGATCATTTATCTTCTAATCCAGAATGTCACCTGTTCTTCATTTACCAGTCAATAACCATTAATTATGCTCAGTGGAAATTTAAACAAAGCCCTTTCCCTCTGTTAAAACCAGTAAACTATTCAGTAATAACAAATAAATCTGGGGTTGTATATCCTTTCCCTTCCCATTCCCAGACTGGAGTCTGGTACAATATGAACTTTAGAGGAAATGCCTAGAAATTGATAGGTCAAAGGCCACAGATAGTCTGATGGAAAAGAAAAGAGCAGATTCTTGGCACCCACTTTAGTGAAAGTGAGAGTCTCCTACTGATCCCCAGATTCCCGTCAGGGAACAAAACAAGTACCAGGGAACTCGTGCCTAGTGTTTAAAGTAATCTACCATTAACGAGTAATCATATTTTCTCCTTTTATTTTTAGCAAGCTCTTGCTCTCTTTCACATGACTAAAAATATAATTTTTTCAAAACCATTCTAGCACAACATAGTGTTTCAAAAGAAATAAGCTGAGCAGTCCTGAAAGACCTATTTTAAATGTTATTTTTAGAACGGAAATTTGAGTAAAACACGTGTAAGTGTATACACTAATCCCTCAGAAAAATGTTCAAATAGAAATTGTAGCCAGAAGCATAATTTAATTTTTCCTAAAAACTCTGAAAGTATTTTTGAAGAAAGCCAAAACAAGCGTGTGTGTGTGTGCGTGTGTGTGTGTGTGTGTGTGCGTGTGTGAGTGTGTGTGTGTGTGTGTGTGTGTGTGCACGCGCGCGCACTCAGGGAAGATGGGAGGGTCAGCTTAGTTGGGGAAGGGTGGCCAAAGGGCAGGCTCAGTCCCAGGGAAGCCAACAATACTGTGTGCCACTGGTCACATGGAAACTCAGTGAGATAATAGGAATTTATTTCAAGGACTAGATCTTGGGCTTTTGTATGGGATCTGGAAGGAGAGGTGAGAGTTTCCAGGCAAATGAGGGAAGAGGGTATTCTAAGCTGCGGGAACTGCACATGCAAGGCACAGAGACACTGGGAGATAGACCCCCACCAGGCCTGTGCTAATGCCCATGTGCCTTGGTGCCCATTACAAAAGACAACCCTGTGAGGACCTTCACAACAAAGGGTGCTGAGCATAGGGCTTGGCCAGCACAGCTGGGCTGCATTTCAGAACCCACTAATCCTCTCAGCCTAGAGCATTTAATAGCTCATCCCTGAGTTCAGGGAGGTACAAAGATTTTGTAAACTCTGTGTTGCATGGACTATCCCAATAAAGAGAACATCTTGCACTTTTATGTCTTTTAAAAATTGATCAAGTTTTATTACTAATACTAATTTAACAATTTTTGAAGTGTTGCTCATCAACTGTGTTCACCAACTGTCAACTCCTAATGCAAAATGAAGCTGCAGAAATTTCATTAATGTCAGCAGAACTCTCTCCTAGCCAAGACAGTTTCTTTAGCTACTTTTTGGTATATCACTGACCTGAATCTACTGCCATTGTCCCAGCCAGTGTGCCCCATCTCCAAGGCATATACAATTGCCAAAGGTATCATCTTCCATAGAACAAGAATATGATTTGAAATAGTCTTGTAATAGACCAAAAGTACAAAATATTCACAAGAAATAACTTAAAGGGAAAGATCTTTTTTTTTTTATTTTTCAGAAGGATGCCACAAATTCAAATGAATAAAGAGGAATTAAACTTTTTGGGTTACATTCTCTAAGAAAAAATAAATTGCCCCATTGATTACAGCAACTTATATTTCAGCTCCAATAGCAGCTGGGGAGACACCAACCAAAATAGTTTTCTTTAAATGTTACAGGAGTTTAATGCACATAATATTGGGGACTGTGTTCTAATGAAGTGCCTATTATCTTTGCCCATTTTATTTTGAAAAGTGGGTGAGAATGATGAAAAAAAAACCTTTTTTTTTTTTTGGCTTGGATTTTTATTAAAGAGGCATGCCTAGTCAACTATAAGCTATGATTTTTTTTTTTTTAAATCTGTATCTTCTGTGCAACAAAATCACAAAAAGTAACGTACAGTTCCAAACTATAGAAACTGTAGTCCTGTATAGCTACTGATAAAAGTTACAACTGAGTGGAGCCAGGCTATGACAGTTGCCACCAGTTTGTGTCTCAGACATGCAGCTGCATTGTTGCCCAACTAGACTTCTCATTCCTGTGGAAAAAGTGCACCACCAGTATGATGCCCCCATTGAGTACCTGACCTTGAAATGCTACCTGATGAATCCTGAACTCTGGTGAAAACATTCTTATTGCCACTCAGATAACTTTTTAAAAGTGGCAGTTTTGTTCATCACATGATTCTTTTTCCATTAATGATTCTTGATTATTTTGCTTTTTGATGTCAGCACATTGGTAAATTTCTAACCTTATCGTTAAAAATTTGGTTCTACTTTTAAGGAAAATCATCTGTCTTTAAAAAATGACTTTTTCTTACCTTCTGTCCATGATATTAAGTAAAATTTGGCAATACTTTTTAAACTCTTCCTTTCTTAAGTATATGTAAAAGCTTCTTTGCCACAGATACTTGTTCCTCTAAATTGTAGCCCAAAGACCTGCTGTGTGGGAATCAAGATGCCTAAATGTTCTCACGTCTACTGAGTCCAGACTTCTGTGTCCTGGGCATCTATACTGAGATGTTCCACAGATGATTCTCATGCACATTCAAGTTTGAGAACTTGACTTCACATAACATAACTTCACATCACATAACTACTGTGATGGTTAGAATATTGTGTAAAATTCATGCTCATTTTCTAGCTGTGCAGGTCAAAGAATTCATATAAGGAGAGCATTAGACAGAGGCAGCTTTTAATGCCTTAATAGCCTATGTAAGTGAACCAAAACCTAAGCCAGAGTCCATGCACTCAAATCCAAGAAAATGAAACTTAAGAACAACCAATCACAAACAGCTATCTCCAATTTTTTAAATAAGGCAACTGTGTAAACTAGAGTCAATCAAATAACTTTTTTTACTGTGCTTCCGTGTCTACTCTATGAAAACCCTACTCCTACTTTCTGTTAGTGCAGCGCTCCCAGCCTCCTTTGGTTTAGTTCTGCCCTATTTGAATTGATGTATGCTCCAATAAACTCTTGAAAGAAAAATTTTTTAATGTGCCTCAGTTTACCTTTTAGCAATGTCCATATCCAATTACATGCTTTTGATAACATTATCTTTCCCAAGGGGCAACTGGATGCATTCAACTTTAACTTGGATTTGCCTCTCTCTCTCTCTCTCTCTAGGCTATGTGGCTGATGTTGCAGAATGATGAGCCAGAGGATTTTGTCATAGCTACTGGGGAAGTCCATAGCGTTCGGGAATTTGTAGAGAAATCATTTTTGCACATTGGAAAAACCATTGTGTAAGTAACTAAGGGTTGATTTCTGGTCATTTATCAGACGTTTGCCGGCAAGTTTGTATAAGTGCTTGCTATCCACCTTGGTTTTGTCTTTTTCCCTTTTTATTCTCTTGTAAACCAAGACATTGAGTTTCAGTATGAAGCAGAGACTTTGTTCTTCACTGCCTCTTTTTTTTTCTTTTTTCAAAGTTTTAATTTTAAACTTTTTACAAAGGTTAACACATGGTTTACTGTGATTTTACTGTAGGTAATTCTACTCTTACCAGATCAATGTGATAACATTACACAGTCTTTTTTAATACTGTCATTTATATTTTAAAATTTTGAAACCATAAAAAACTTACAGAAAAATTTCAGATCCATTACAAATGATCTTCTTTTCTTTGAACCATTAAGAGAGTAGATTGATCCATCACCCTGGACTTTGTGTGTATTTCCTATAAACAATGACATTCTCCTAAACACAATAAACCATCAAAATCAGGAAATTCACAGTGATAAATTGCTACTGTCTAATCCTCAGATCTCATTTGAGTTTTGCCAACTGGGACAATGCTATACTTTATACCAAAATGATCTGGTTTATAATCATGAATTGCATTTATTTGTTGTGTTACACAAATTTTGGAGTCAGATTTTTATTGGAATATTTGAAAGATTTGTCAGAAATCCTTTATTATAGATGGAAAATTTTTCGGTCTTGGTAATTTTTTATTGTGATTGTATACATACACACACACACATATAATTTGCTGTTTTAATCATTTTTAAGTACGCAATTCAGTGACATTAAGTATATTCACAATGTTATGCAGTAATCACCACCATCCATCTCTAGAACTTTTTGATTTTCCCCAGCTAAACTCATTCAACAGTAACTTGCCATCCACCCCTCCCCACCAATCCCTGGCAACCTCCATTCTACTTTATGTCTTTATGAATTTGCCTATTCTTGGTACGTCATATAAATTGAATCATATAGTATATATCCTTTGTGTTTGGCTTATTTCACATAGCTTTATGTCTTCATGATTGATCCATGTTATAGCCTGTTTCAGCATCTCACTTTTTTTAGGAGTGAATAATATTCCATTATATGCATATACTACGTTTTGTTTATCCATTCATCTTTTGTTGAACACTGGGTTGCTTCCAAATTTTGGCTATCATGAATCATGCTACTATGAACATGCATATTCAAATATCCACTTGAATCCCTGCTTTTAATTATGTTGAATAGTAGAATTCCTAGGTCATATGGTAATTATATGTTTAACTTTTTGAGGAGCTGCCAAACTGTTTTCCAAGATTCATTGTTGAAGTATAAAGAAAAGACTTCTACTTTGAGCTATGATAGAATGACAGAAATCATATTAAACCTTCCATCTTAAAAAAAAAAAGGCGGGAACTACATAAAATATATGAAATAATTATTTTAGACATTGAACAACAGGCAGTGCAAGTCTGTGATCCCTGATAGAAAAGAAACAAATGAGGTGAGCTCTGCAATCACTCTGAGCCTCTTCCTGGAGGCACAGTCTCAACCATGGAACATGGAAGAGGCACTCCAACAGAGAACAACTGTTTTGCTGAGTTGAGGAGATAGAGGACAGAATTTAGAGAATCTGAGGCACCTAACATTATGGGGTAGAGTTCTAGAAAGGTGGGCTCTACAAAGAAAAAAAGAACTCCAGAAATCTACATAAGGACCTCATTCAGTTTGTACTGAATAATAAGATGTAGATATGCAGGAAGAAATTCCGTAAATTTAGACAAAGAACTACCTGGAAGCTGGGAACTGAACAACATTTCGTAGAGCTTACTCAAGTCTGGGAGGCATTTGTGTTTCAGCCAGCCTTATTGGAGAGACCTTGTTCATCACTCAGAGAAGCAATTCAGATTCTAGAGGGCTGTCTCAGTAATGTGACTAATCCTGAGAGTAAAGCCTACTCCAGACTTTGGCTTACAAAGTTTAAATACAAACTTCAAAAGGATCAAACTGGACACAAATAACAGCCCCTTACTAAAACAAAGCCCAACATTCTTCAAAATAAGACAGTAAAATCTAGACTCAACAACATAAAATTCTTAATGTTCAGCATTCAATAAAAAATTAGTAGGAGTGTCAAGAAGCAGAAAAATGTGACCTATAATCAAGAGAAAAGTCAATCAATAAAAACAGTCTGAGGAATAATAAAGATGATGTTACGAGCGCCCAAGGATATTAAAACAACTATTGTAACTATGCTCAAATATTTTAAGTAAAACATGAATTTAGTGATAAGAAAGAGGGAAATATATATTTTAAAAAATAGCCAGATGGAACTTCAAGAGATGGAAAATTAAGTATCTGAAATGAAAAATTCACTATTGGCATCAAGAACAGATTAAATATTGCAGAAAATACTGTTGAACTTATAGTAAAAATAAAAATGATCCAAGATGAAACACAGAAATAAAAAAGACTGGAGAAAAAAATAACAGAGTCTTGGTGACCTGTGTTACAATAGCAAACAACCTAACGTGTAATTGAAGACCCAGGGGAAAAGAGGGTAGGGCACAGAGAGAGAATTAAATAATGGCCAAAATTTCCTCAAATTTGGGGAAAACAATAATATCACAGATCCTTAAGAGGCTTAATAAATCCCAAGCAGGAGAAATAAAAAGAAGATCTCACCAGGATATATCATAATCAAATTACTAAAAATAAACACTAAGGAGAAAATCTTAAAAGCAGCCACAGAAAAAAAGAGAATTATTTACAGAGGAACAAATGAAAGCAAGTTTTGTTATAAGAAACTATGTAAGACAAAAGACAATAGAGTAACATCTTTAAACTGCCAAAAGGAACCTACAACCTAGAATTCTATACCCAGGGAGGCTATTTCAAAAATGGAGGTGAATTAATACTGTTTTCAAACAAACAAGGCTGAAATGTTCTATTGTTAGCAAACATTTAGACAAAAAGAAAATGATATTAGTTCAAAGCATGGGTCTCTATGGGGAAATGGAAATCAAAAGAAATAGTAAATATGTAGGAAAACATAAAAGGTTTTTTCCCTCATTTTAAAATTTAAAAGGTAATTGGTTGAAAGTAAAAATCATAACATTATGAAATTTCTGATACATATAAATAAATTATATGACAACAGTGGCATAAAGTATGCGGCAAGATGGAAGCATTTCATCATTATATTGTTTGTAAGATACTTACACTAGATGTGAATTGATACAAAATTATTCAGAGATAGACTGCAGTAAGTTTAAGTGCATACTACAAACATCAGAGACTACGAAAAACAAAACGAAAAATAGCAATAAGGCAATAGTGGAGTTAACATAGAATCCTGAAAAGTGCTCAGTCTAAAAGAAAGAAGAAAAAGAGGGAATGGGAACAAATATCAGATGGGATGAATAGAAAACAAGTAGTAACCATATTGATAATACATCCATTGTAAATGCTTTAAAGGCAGATTTGTTGCACTTGATAAAAAAGCAATATGCCATCTACAAGAGACACACATTAAATGTAAACACGTAAATTAAAAGTAAAAAGAGAAAAAGAGAAAACATGCAAATACAAATCATAAGAGAGCTGAAGTAGCTATATTTATATGCAATGAATTAGACTTCATTTAATTAGAAGGAATGAGTCATTTCATAATTTTAAAGGGATCAATTCATCATGAAGACATAACAGTTTTAAATGTACATACACCCCATTACCATTACTTCAAAATACTGACAGAACTGAGGAAAAATAGACAAACTTTATATTTGAATACTTCAGCACTCTTTTCTCCATAATTGACAGAACAAGTAAACAGAAAATCTTTAAGGATATAAAAGACATGAACAACATAATTAATCTACTTGACCAAATTGATATTTGTAGAACACACCACCCACTGAGCCCAGAACAGCAGAATATGTGTGTGTGTGTGTGTGTGTGTGTGTGTATAAAATACATATATATATATATATATATATATATATATACACATATATATATGTATGTATGTATATGCACACAAATACACTTGTAACATTCACCAACATAGACCATATTCGGTGCCATAAGAGAAGTTTATAAATTTTGGAGTATTAAAATTGCAAAAAATACATTTTCTGACCAAAGTGAAATTCAGTTAGAAATCATTAACAGAAAAATATCAAAAATTCCCAAACATTTGGAACTTGAACAACACACTTCTAAATACCTCACAGGTCAAAGAAGAAATCACAAGGGAAATTAGAATATATTTTGAACTAAATGAAAATGGGAACAGCATGCCAAAATTTGTGGGATACAGCTAAAGCTGTACTTAAAGAGAATTTTTGGCTTTGAACACCACTATTGAAGGAAGGAAGGAAGGAAGGAAGGAAGGAAGGAAGGAAGGAAGGAAAAGAAAGAAAGAAAGAAAGAAAGAAAGAAAGAAAGAAAGAAAGAAAAAGAAAAGATCAGAAGATCCCAAACCAGTTATCCAAGCTTCCATCATAAGCAGCTAGAAGAAGAAGAAGAAATTAAACCCAATACAAACAGAAAAAAGAAATAATAAACACAAAAATAGAGATTGATGAAATAGAAAAATAGTGGAGAAAATCAGTACAATCAAAATCTGGATAAACTTTTATCTGATGGGGGAAAAAAAGACACAAATTATAACAGATCATATTTATTTGAAATGAAAGAAGGAACATCACTACAGATCCTGCAGATATTAACAGAATAATAAGGAAATACTATGGACAATGTTTGCCAATGACTTTTTCAAATTAGAGGAACTGGACAAATTCGATAAAAGATACAACATTGCCAAAACTGACTCAAGAAAAATGGAAATTTTAGCTGTATCTCTGTTAAAGAACTTGATTTCAAGCATTTAAGGAATAAAATAATACCCTTACTATACACACTTAGGAGAAAGAATACTTCCTAACTCATTTTATGAGGTCAGCATTACCCTGATAGTAAAAAAATATATATATATTACAGGAAAAAAAAAGTGTACAGACTAGTCTTCCACATGAAGATAGAAACAAAAAATCATTAAGAAAATATTAGCAAATTGAATCTAGCAATATATAAAAAGTCAATACACCATGACCAAGTGGGATTTATTCTAGGAATGCAAGATGAGTTTAACATTTAAAAATCAGTATAAGGGGCACCTGGGTGGCTCAGTCGGTTAAGCGTCCGACTTCGGCTCAGGTCACGATCTCACGGTCCGTGAGTTCGAGCCCCGCGTCAGGCTCTGGGCTGATGGCTCGGAGCCTGGAGCCTGCTTCCGATTCTGTGTCTCCCTCTCTCTCTGCCCCTCCCCCGTTCATGCTCTGTCTCTCTCTCTCTGTCTCAAAAATAAATAAACGTTAAAAAAAAAATTTAAAAAAATCAGTATAATTTAGCATATTTAAAAAAACAGAAAAGAGAAACCATGTGATTTTTTTCAATAGTTGCAGAAAAAGCATTTGAAAAAAGTCAGTGACTATTATTAAAAAAAAAAAAAAAGATGGGGCACTTGGGTGGCTCAGTCAGTTAAGCGTACAACTTCCGCTCAGGTCGTGATGTCGCGGTCCGTGAGTTCGAGCCCCACGTCGGGCTCTGTGCTGACAGCTCAGAACCTGGAGCCTGCTTCTGATTCTGTGTCTCCCTCTCTCTGACCCTCCCCCATTCATGCTCTGTCTCTCTCTGTCTCAAAAATAAATAAACATTTAAAACATTTTTTAAAAAAGAACTTTTTTTTAAACTATATTAGGAACTGAAGGAAATTTCCTCAAGTTGATAAATGGCCTCTGAGAAAACCCCACAATTAATATCTTAATGTTGACAGACTGAATGCTTTTCTCCTAAAAATCAGGATCAAGGCAAGGATGTCTGCTTTTATTATTCCTTTTCAAACTTATCTTGAAGATCCTAGCCAAAAATAAAACAAGAAAAATGAATGAAAGTAAGAAGTATATCTGTCTTTATTCATAGATAGCAGGATGGAGGACATACAAAACTTTAAGTGTTATACCAAAATAACTACTAAAACTAACATTTAACTATTTATTTATTGATCAATTTGTTTAACAACGTCACAAGATACAAAATCTATACATAAAAATCAATTTTATTTTTATGGACTGCCAGTGAACAATCAGAAACTGAAAATTTTTAAAAACCACAATACCACTTATAACAGAATCAGAAAAACATGAAATACTTAGAGATGAATTTAATAAAATATATGAAAGATTTGTACACTATAACCTGAAAAAACACTGATGAGAGAAACCAAAATAGCCCTAAATATAAGGAGTAATACACCATGTTCTGGGATTGGAGAACTGAATATTAAGATGTAGATTCTCTTCAAATTAATCTACAGATTGAGGTGCTCCTGGGTGGCTCGGTCGGTCGAGCATCTGACTTCAGCTCATGTCATGATCTCACAGTGTGTGAGTTCGAGCCCTGCGTCGGGCTCTGTGCTGACAGCTCAGAGCCTGGAGCCTGCTTCGGATTCTGTGTCTCCCTCTCTCTCTGCCCCTCCCCCCCTTATGCTCTGTTTCTCTCTCTCTCCCTGTCAAAAATAAATAAACATTAAAAAAAAGTTTAATCTACAGATTGAGTGCAATCACAATCAAAGTCACAGTCTTTTTTGGTAGAAATGTACAGGCTGATTCTAAAATTTATATGTAACTTCAAAGGATCTAGAATCTTGAAAAAGAAGATCAAACTTCTTTTAACACTTAATCTGCATGATACCCACAGAAAGATAGATTTATAGATCAATAGAACATATTGTAAAGCCCAGAAGTAGACTCACACTATACCATCAATTGAATTTTACAAAGATGTCAAGGTAATTAATTGGGGAAGGATAGTCTTTTCAACAAATGGTGCTGGAATCATGAATAGCCATACCATACAGAGTAGAAAAAAAATGAAACTCAATCCATAAATCACACCATACATAGAAATTAATTGAAAAGGATCATCGCTATAAATGTAAGTGTTAAAATTAAAAACGATTAGATGAAAACGTAGGGGAAAGGCTTTACAACTTTGCTGTAAGCAAAGATTTCTTAAGTTGTTTTTCTATTAGGTTGAGTTATAAGAGTTTTTATGTTTTGCAGTTACAGTCTCTCAGCCCATGACTACCTTTTAAATTTCTTAATAGTGCCTTTCAGATAGCAAAAAATTTTACATTTTCATGTAATTCAATTTATCATTCTTTATGGCTTTTGGTTGCTATGTGTGTTTGCAGTGAATGTATCAGTTTGGGGTGAAGCCAAGGATTTCTTAGGACACCAAAAGCAAGAACCATAAAAGGGAAAAAAATAACAAACTGAATATCACAGTTAAAAACCTCTGCTCTTTATAAAGAAAAATGTGTGATATATACACAATGGAATATTACTTAGCCATCAAAAGGAATGAAATATTGCCATTTGCAATAACGTGGTTGGAGCTAGAGAATATTATGCTAAATGCAATAAGTCAGTCAGGGAAAGACAAATACCATATGATTTCACTTATATGTGGAATTAAAGAAACAGAACAGATGAACATATGGGAGGGGGATAAAAAAGAAAAAAGAAGGAAGCAAACCATAAGAGACTCTTAAAGATAGAGAACAAACTGAGGGTTGAGGGAGGGAGATGGGTAAGGGATGGGCTAAATGGGTAATGGGTATTAAGGAGGGCACTTGTTATGATGAACACTGGGTGTTGTATGTAAGTGATGAATCATGGAATTCTACTCCTGAAACCAACATTGCACTGTATGTTAACAAACTAGAATTTAAGTAAAAATTTGAAAAGAAAAGGAAAAGAGAATGCTAAACAAACAAATACACAAAAATCAACAAAAAAAACAAAACAAACAATACACCTCTGCCCTTTGAAAAGTGACCATTAAGAAAATAAAAAGGCAATAGGGCACTGGGTGGCTCAGTTGGTTGAGCGCCCAACTTCTGCTCAGGTCATGATCTCACGGTTTGTGAATTCGAGCCCCGCATCAGGCTCTGTGCTGATGGCTCAGAGCCTGGAGCCTGCTCCGGATTCTGTGTCTCCCTCTCTCTCTGCCCCTCCCCCACTCACACTCTGTCTCTCTCTCTGTCTCAAAAATAAAATAAACATTAAAAAATTTAAAATAAAAGAAAAAGGCAAGTATGGTCTAGAAGAAATAAGTGTAATACTTACATCAGACAAAGGACTTATATCTAGACAAGAAGACAAATAACTCAATTAAAAAATGAGTCCAATATTGGAACAGATAACTTCACAAAAGAAAAGGTACAAATGATTATTTGGCACATGGAAAGATGCTCAGTGTGATTAGTCAACTGGGAAATGTTCATTAAAACCACAGTGTAAATACTATTACACTCCCTTTAGAATGACCACAATGCCATAGTGCCAAGTATTGATGAGGATGTTGTAGCAGCTAGAGCTGTCATACATTACTGATGAAAGTATAAATAGTAAAACCACCTTGAAAAATAGTTTGGCTTTCTTATAAAATCAAATCTATATTTATCATTTGACCAGCAATTTTCCTAGACACTTAACAAAGAAAAATTAAAATCTACATCCACATAGACACTTATAGATGAATATCTGTAACAGCTTTATTCCTAATTAAAGCACTGCCTCCCCCAACATTCAGTCAACCAGTGAATGAATAAACAAATGTTATGTGTCTGTACAGTGGAGTTCCAAAAATGAGTGGACTAGGATGAGTCTTAAAAACTAATGATTTTAAAAATCTTAAAAAATCAAAGCATAATTGCTTAGTGAAAGAAGTCACCCACAAAAGAGTACATACTGTAGAATTCTATTTATAGGATATTCTAGGAAAGAATAATTTGGATTGATAGAAAGCCAATCAGTAGTTAGTTGCCTAAGCATGATGGGCTGAGTTTGGGGTGTTGACTGGAGAAAAGCACAGGGAAGTGGTATAAATGTCTCATATCTTGACTATAGTGGTTGCATGAATGTATGCATTTTTCAAAATTCATCAAACTGTCTACTTGTTAGACATTTTATTGTTTGTAAATTATACCTCAGTAAAGTTTTTTTTTAATATAAAAGGGAAAAAAAACAAGGAACTTCAAGAGGCCATCATCAAGGAATGTTTAAGTGACTGTAATCAATTGTTATCAAACTATTAAAAATAATGCTTAAGAGCAGGGCACCTGGGTGGCTCAGTTGGTTGAGCGTCTGACTTTGGCCCAGGTCATGATCTCACGGTTCATGAGTTCAAGCCCCGTGTCGGGCTCTGTGCTGACAGCTCAGAGCCTGGAGCCTGCTTTGGATTCTGTGTCTCCCTCTGTCTCTGCCCCTTACCCGCTCATGCTCTGTCTCTCTCTCTCTCAAAAATAAATAAACATTAAAAAAAATTTTTTTAGTAATGCTTAGGACTTTAAAGTATAATTATGACAATGTTAAGTTAAAAAAAAAAGTATACAAGTTTAGATCTGTTGTATGATCTAAACTCCCTAAAACTGTGCCTACAAAACATTAGAAGAAAACACAATGGCAGTTTCTACATTGTGAAATTATGGGCAGCTTTAGTATTCTGCTGTATATATTGCTCTGTATTTAAATTTTCTGTGAGGAACTTGTGTCCTTTTATAGTAAGTCACCTTACACACATTTTTTTTTTTTTAAATTAGGGGTAGTATTACAAATGAATCAGATTCTCTTTGAGAAGTGGATGAGACTTGGCCATTCTCCCATCTTGGGGCTAATGTTCTGTTTTCAGTCACCAGGCCATTCTTCTGACCTATGCTCCCCATGAGCTAACTGCCTGTTTTCTGACCTAGTGCAGTCTCTCACAAAGTAGAATGCTATTCCAAGAGATGTGTATGAAAGCATTCCATGTCTCCTTCATTTAGAACATACAGAATATTATAACCGCTCTTGGAGAATTGCCAGTAAAGAAACTGTTTAACTTTGTTTAACCCAGCATTTTCCAAGCTTAATTTTTAAGTTTATATTAAAATCTTATAAAAACAAGAGTTCTGTGGCTCACCCACTGGGAAACGTTCCTCTGTCATTCAAACCTGAACAACAGATATCTAGCATGTCTGACTCCCTCCCTCTCTTCCAAAGTAGTGCTGGCCATTAGTAGGTTCTCCCTCAGTAGGAAAGGCCCGGCAAAGCAGTTGAGTCATTTTCACTAAAATCTGTCTCAAATTTCAGGCAATGGCCTTCATTTTGTTTCAGAAGGCAGACTACACCACAAATCAAGTTTTTACTGGTATATTAAAATTTTCCTTTGAGTGGTATATAAAATTTTGGTAAAGCAAAAAACTTTTTGCAAATTCTTAGAAAAAAGAGATTGATGTGAAGTGCTGAGCATTCTAGATGAACTAAAGATCTGGCTCTGTCCCTTTAATAAGAGTCTTCTGAGTGGCAGCAGTTACCACCTGTGTGCCCAGTACCCTTCAGGTCTTGCTGTGTCCTATCACTAGAGTTGTGGGAACAGAATGCTTACATTGCATATTCTTCATAGTTTGTCTGAAAATATAAAATTCCTTCTCAGGGCTAGATAATAAAATCATGATGGCTTCGTGAATGCTGTCTGCAAGTTATGTTCTATTGTTTGTTTTTTTTTCAATTTCCTTCCTCTGGATCTTCTTTGGGCCCCATGCATCAGCATACCAATCTCAGCTGGAAGAAGAGCAGGGAAGCCACAGGCAATTTCATGTGCTACAGCCAAGGCTGTTCCTTGGGCTTCAGAGTCCCCACTGCAGCTGTGACCTCTGATGGTTCAGCAAGTCCTTCTTGGGAACAGTATCCACACAGTCAGAAACCAGGCAGAAAGGAGCAAAGAAAACACACTGATATCTGAACAGAGCTTAGAAGGCCAAGGATAGTATTATACCTCAGTAACTCATAGTGCTATTACAGTTTGAGGAGACGTGCTTTTCTAGACTTTCAGGAGTGTATATACCTCTTTCTCCTGGGGATGCTGTTTTCATCTTTTTATTTCAGAATTGCTCGATTTCAGTCCTAAGACATTCATCCTTATCTGTACACAGTGTGGCATAATATTGTATTGTAAAAGCACAGTACCAGTGCCACATTCCCTGAGTTTGAATCCCAGCTCTACAACTTCCAATGGGAGTCCTTTACCTGTGTCTCTATTTTCCCAACTGTAAAAATGGGGATAATAAGAGTACCCATCTCACAGGGATAGGGTGAAGATTAAATGGGTTTAATATATTTGAAGCATCTGAAACAGTGCCCTATGCTTCTGAAGCTCTATATTAAGTATTTGCTATTAATAAAGTGTGTAATTGATTGAAAACATTGGTCAGCAGTGAAAACAAGGAAAACATAAAATGTGGAAACAGTATGATTGGAAAAGTGATTATATGTGTGGGGAGAAGAAATGTTTCATGTTTGTGTAACCAGACAGAACTGAACATAGACTCTTAGCAGAGAAAGGCGATTGCAGGAAGAACAAACTTGCCGGTTGTAGTTGGATAGAAATTATGGGTGTAATGAGACATCTCTTCATCTCTAACACCTGACCCCTTCTGAGAAGTAATTGTCTATTTATCAGAATTAGGACACCTTTTTGCTGAGTCTATCTCCTGTAGAGCAGTGGTTCTCAAACTATAATGTTCTGTGGATCACTTAGGGATCTTTTCAAATGCAGATTTGGAATCAGTAGGTCGGGGCAGGGCCTGAGATTCTGAATTTCTAACTGAGATACCAAGTGATGCCAGTGCTGCTGATCCATGGACCACACTTTGAGTAGCAAAGCCTGAGAGAATTATGGAGTCTCAAGTTTGAGATGCACCTTGACAATCACCAAACCCAAACCCTTATCACTTTCTACTTTGTTTTCAGTCATCTGTGACTTTACCTTCCCTGACAGACTAGACAGTGGGCTCTTTCAGGGCAGAATGCAATTCTAGTTCCCTTTTTTTCTGTACCTTTCATTCTGGACAGTACAGTGTCAGACATTTTGTAAATAAATCAACATTTTAATGAGTCTACAATGGAAAAATAACTTATGGAAGCTGGGGGATTTGATTTTAGGGGTTTTTGGAGGGGGGAGGGAGTACTTGCTTATAAATGAAAAGACTTAAAGAAAAAAATTCCAGGCATCCATGAGAAACAGTTCAGTGGGCACCTATAACTAGTTTGTTCCTTTTCTTCCTTTTCCATTCTATCCCTTACATCTCCAGTATTCATAAGATTACTTAAATGCCAGTTGAATTTAATTGTAATTGGATTGAATTTATCATCTGATAAATTCAGGTAAAAGAGTTCTCTGGACTTTGCATTTCTGCTATTAATAAATTCAGGAATGCACAAAGATGAGATGAAGAAATCTAAAAAGCAAGGGTCATACATACCTCTTTTCTTTTATATGGCTTGAAAGAGGTAGACCAAAAGATGACTGGAATCTCCAAAGAATTAAGCCAAAGTTTCTGGAAATTGCTTCTGGTCCTACCATGACTAAACCAGTCTCTAATATGAGATGAGATACTATGCTCTTTTAATACAAGTCACCTCAGAGACTAAGGAAGGATGGTTTATTTATTAATCATTAGGTACCCAATCCCACCAGTCCTTGATGAATCAAGTTCTTACAAATGAACTAATTATTACTGCATAAAGTAGTTTGCTTATTTTTGACAGATTATTATAATTTTTGTTATTTTAAAAATTATGATAATCTGTCAAAAATAACCTGAAAATTGGAGAATGTCTAAGAGCTTATCTTTTTGGAAACATGTAATGTGTTTTCCTATCACATTTTACATTTTAAAACATTTGACATTGCTTAAATCCCAAGACTGCATGAAAGCCCATAAGCCCATGACCAATGTCCTTGTTTGTATACGTCTTAAGGCAATTTTGTTTCTGAATTGTAGTATGTAGAGCAAAAATTTTAATTAGATTTACTTTGTATAAATCATTTTTCATTCACTTACATTTTCGTCCTTAGCTGGCTAGCTGACTTATAAATTTGTTTTCCATAAAAACATTTTGTAGGAAACTAACATTAGTTAGAGAAATTACAGTATGTGGAAGCAAATATCTGGTCTTTTTTTATTTTAAATACAATGCTGCAAGTTGAAAATTTGGACAAAAATTAAAAGTGCAAAAATTAATCTTTGCAGTGTAATTTAGTCATCTAGATAATCGTTATGCCCTCAATTTCATATTTTACAGAAGGTATTTCATGTTTCAAGAAAATTGTCCATATTCTTTTATGGACTTAAAAATGCATTATTGATTACTTAGGTTAAGATTGAGGGTTTTTTGCACCTTTTTGATATGGAATTCATGTTGCTTTTAAACAATCCTTCAAAAGGCTTTATTAAAATGTATACTTTAGAAGAAATTAGTAGCCTCTGACTCTACATGGAAGCAACATCTTAGTCTGTAAAAATATGTGCACTTTGTGTTTCTTCAAGGAATCAAGCATGACATTTTATTTTTAGGGGTATTCTGTTGAGTTATGAAGGATGATATATATAAGTTCTTATTTTTTTAATGTGTGAAATATCCATGCTAATAAAATAAAGCCTTAAGCATAATGAAAGTATTTAGGAAGGAGAGATAAATGAATAAGCATTTTTAGTAGTCATAATTTTTTTTTTGTTTTTAAGGAAGTGAAACAACTCAAAGTAGCCTTGGGGACACTCGGATCCAGGGCCTGGAGGTCTGTCAGGGCTCTCTCTGCTTCTTGGAATGCTGCCTTCATTCCCTCAGCATGTTCCTATGGCAGAGGACATCATTGATAGCATTTCTGGGGATGCAGACTAACACAGTAAATGAAGAATAGAATCTTTTTGATAGTTATCAAGAAAGAAGACTGAGGAGGGATTCTGGCTGGCCCCACTGAGCCCTATGATAACCTCTAGACCATTCACTGAAGACAGAGTATGGGGCCAATGCCTAGGCCCTGTCTTGTTAGGGAGAGAGAATTCTGTGCTTGGCAGGCTATAGAAGTCCATGGTCTGAGTAGGAGAGGATCAAGGTCCTTCTCCAACAGCAGGATGTTATTTCTAGAAGAAAAGCAGAAAGTACTGCTAAGCAGACAAAAATAACATGTTCATATAGCATTTAATGGTCATTTAATATGAGCCCCAAAGTGTGCTATGAGCTGCCCACTTATTCAGTTTAATTCCAGGTCTGGGGCACTGTTTCACTGAGAAGGATACTGAGGCACAGTGAAGTCAAGTATCCTCTGAAGGTTACCCAGCTAGTGAGTGGTAGAGCCAAGATCTAAACTGAGTACTTTTTGACCCAAAGAGCTTTTTATATTGCACTTTTCATCCTACTTGTTTATATCCTTCAAAACAATCTTTGTAATGTGATGGTTGTATGCTAACAGTGGGATCACATCATAAGGAAACAACTTGCAAAACAAGATCCAGGCCCACATGCCTCTGTGAAAGGGAGGCCCCAAACAGAATACCAAGAGAGCAAAAGAAGTCAAACCTTGGTTTTTAAGCATTCAAGAGCCCATGTTCTGATGGGAAAAAAACAGATTTGAAAGATCTTTCAAGGATAATCTTTACTATATGCAGTTTTGTTCATAAGCTCTGTCACTAGAAGCAAATCCCCCCTAACCTGTAGCACCACACATAGTTCCTTGAGCATCTCCTGTCCTTTCAGATCCACAATTGTAAGCGAATGAGCCAGGCCTGGCATCTGTGTCAGTCACCAGTGTCCTCAGTGCTCACAACAACTGGTCTGTAGTAGATGCTCTGTGATACCTTCTTACTTGAGCCCAGATGGATCGCCAAAAGCCAGTTTGTCCAGAAAAGCCTTTCGGGAATGTTCATTGTCACCCTAACTTCCCCTAGTTGGATTCATCGTGGTTCACTCTCTCATGGTGGTGACAGCTGTAGAGAAGCCACTATGCTTCCTACCCTAGAGAGCTGCTAAGGAAGGATGATAAGGACCTTAGTTTACACAAGTGCCTGGAGGTAGAGATGGAGAGAATGGACTGATCCAAGAGACTTGGAATCGATAGGATTTGGTGAACAATTGGATATAGAAGGGAAGGGAGAGATTGATTAGTGTGCCATCAATTAAGATAGAAAACTTTATGCCCTCTCACAGTTTTACCTGGTGTACTTTACATGCTTAAAGGAAAATTATGGATATTTTCTCTAAACTGAACTTTTTCTTTAACCTCATTATTACATGATTTTCATATCAGACACACCAATCACTATCTGCAATATTCTCACTTCAGCTGTTTGAAGGCCAGTTATCACTTTCTAATTCTATTATCGTTTTTGAAATTATCTGTTGTAATTTTCACTGAAAAAACCTTGAAAGATGTTGCCATCTATATGTTTAGAATTGGCACCAATATTTGCTCTTAAATCTTTGATATCATTTGAGTGATTTTTTGCTTTGAATTTATTAGAAAAATAGCATGTTCATTTCGGTTTGGGTGAGTAGAAGATTCTCGGGGAAATAGATCAGTACCACATACAATCCTGATAAAATTTAAGGTAATGTTGGGCAATTAAATTCCCATTTGGTCATTTGTATTAAGAAGGCACCCATATGACAGCAAATGTTTTCTTCCAAGAACATTACAGGGTGTTTGTTTATTTGGAGGAGGGTGCGTTGTTGGGGTTGTTTTTAGTGTTATGTTTTGCTTTACACTTTCCCATCAAGTTATTACTAAGTAATGTGAAAAGGAAGTACTTTTCTCCTACAATTAAAGTGATAATAGCATAAACCCAAATAGGTAAATACTTGTCTTGACTAATTTTTTTGTCGTTAATCTTGTTAAATTTTGAGAAGAGAGTTGTAAGAATAGCCTACAGCCTTGTGAGCTCCACCATCCGTGCTGGGGGGAAAAAGATGTTTCAGCCAATGGAAATATTTATCATAGTTTGTGGCACTCTGTCTACATTTTGGGTAAAAATAGCAGGGGCCAGAAATTATTATTTATTTAAAAAGAAATTATTCATTTAGAAAGAAACTCATTTCTAAAATCCTCTTGGCTGAGATAAGTCATTTTATGTTCATGCATATTCTTCTCCTAATTGGGAATTACTCCCTGGTGGGTAGGATTTCTGTCCCCTGGGCTTTGAGGATGAGGGTAAGGAAGACTGTAAAAAGAGGAAGGCCAGTGGATAGAGGTTAGGGTGTAAATCTTGTACCCCTGTGGCTGGTGTATCTGCTAGAAAGTATTCCTCAAGAATTGGCTGTGCCTATGACTGTGTTAGATTGCATCATGGGAAAACAGATCCCTCCAATGAGTTGTTTTGTTGAACAGAATTTTCCCAAGACCTACTTCCAAGCATTCTATTTGGGGGGAAAGTCAGAAGAAAGAAAATCACTGTGTCTCTGCATTTTTTCCCCTAGAGAGATTTCATAACTTTAAATGTAGGTCCACTAAGTGTCCCTTTCCCTGACAGAGCATGGCTCCATTTGTTTTTGACCAGCTGCCTCTGAGCCCCTACTTGCTTTAACTCCCACCTGAAAGCTTTAACTCCAGCTTGCTACATCTTTCTTTGGCGTCCATACTATCTAACCAAGTTGAACGAAATCTGTGAGACTGAATGTTAGAAATATAACTCACCTTTAGTCATCATCACTTTGAATCTGCCACTGGAGCTAGAAAAACTCAATCACTGTGAGAAGCCTGCACAGAAAGCCTATTCCTGAATGTAGGTACTATGGGAACTTTCTGGCGATACTCTAAATAGACCCAGGCCTTGAAAAATATCTACATAATATTTAGTCACAATAAATAGATTTGGATTTGTCATATAAGCTTCAACTTATTGAAAAAGACTCTTTCCCCTGCCTCCCTTCCTCCTTCCCTCCTTCCTCTCTTTTTTGTCTTTCTCCCCTCCCCTCTCTAGCAATCTGAACTCTATTATTTGCCTTTGTAAACTTCTAAGATAGTTGAATTTTTAACATGTAAAAAACCCCCAAAATATAACATGCTAAAGTGATGTGTGAATCTTTACTGAAACAGCAGGTTTTTTAATTATTAACCTGTATAAGATCTAATTTGAGCCCTGATTTCATGCTGTGTCTTGGAGGCTGAGGCAAACCTCATTCTATTTCATGTATAGTTGATGTAATTCACAGGGTCGCAGGTCAGTTTAAGTTCTTTAAGGGTCCATTAATCCTCAGAATAAATGCTTCTTCTATAAGTTACCTAATTAAGCAGCCAGCATAGTTCTTAAGATGTAGTAAATGCACCATAAATGTGCTATTTTTCCCCTCACTTTTTCTCTCCAAGCAAAACTCATCTAAGAGAATCAGAAGACATTTCCTTTCCTTTGAGTAGTGTAGACTCTAATTGGCTGACAATACATTATTTACAAATATACACAAATAGATGTTGGTATTGTGCAAATTCATTCTATCAGTACTGAAGTGATATCACCATGATATCACCATTGGAGCAATGTCTGCAGAAAGGTACATCTAAACGGGCTCTTAGCCAAAGAGGGAGATATGGATGGTAGTTAAGAAGAAGGAAAGCATTCCAAGTGGGTGGAATGGCATGAGAAAAGGCATGGAGGCAAGAGTTAGTAAATTGTATGTGGGCGATAGGCAAGCTGATAAACTGGGTTGGACCAGCCAGACCACATTGGGGCATATTGAGAGATACTCACACCTACTATTCCCTCTGCTTCTCTGCACTTCCCACTCATTCTCTAGGTCTTAGCTTAGACATCCTCCGTAGCCCAACATCCTACGCTCAACCAAGTCTTGCTAGGTGCCCTCCCAGTCCTCTGGTATCACTCTGTGTACCTTCTACCATCATTCATACACTACATTGTAGGGGCCACTAGACTTTAAGCCCCCTAAGGACAAAGACCATCTAGTTTTCTCATACCTGTGTCTTCAGCACCTGGCTTACTTTAGTAAATACTTTTAGTAGGCACTTAATAGGTATTCAGTGAAGATTTGTGGGAGGTGGGAGGAGGAGAGATGGATAGATAAGATTGGGCAAATAGAGGAGGTACAGAGGACAGAGGCCTTGAGCTGTGGCTGAGACTCATACAGAGCTCAAGCACTAGTCCTTAAATTGTACCTTCCCACTACCACCCCTTAGTAAGACCTCCATTCATTTTGCTTAGTCCTGTAAAACAGAAGAAACTCCACCTACAATCTTTGGAATTGTATAGGATGCCCCAGGTGAGTTAAAATAAATTAAAATAAAGCAGGTGGATAGAGCATGGTTAGCAATCCATGCAAAGATAGCATAGAAACACCAAGCCTTGTTTAAAAACTAGCTGTGCATTTGAACTTCCCTTCACCGCCATTTTACAGCTGAGAAGAACAATTTCTGGTCTTTTTCCTATTCGATCTCTTGATCTACCCTCGTTAGACATGACCACACAAAGCTTTTTTCATTGAGTTAATCATTCTAAATTTCCTAAAGATTTCCTAAAGATAAAGCATAAGTAAAAGACACTTTGAAAGTACAATTTAAGTCTCTCAGCAATACTGATAAAAAGAAGAAAGCAAGGAAACATTTACCAATCAATAACTCTTATTGATAGTAACGTTTGGGAGGGGCCTCCCATGAAAATGACAGTGACCTTTTAAGAGGACACCACAACTATCCTGCTTTTTCCAACTGTGTGAGATAGAGGTGTCATCCAATGACCTTCCCAAAATTGTTCAACCTCCTAAACTCCTCTCCCTCCACATGTAAACTGCAGATTGTACTACCTGCCTGATTCTTGATGTGGGGATTCATTAGTTGGCATTCACAAGAGGCCCATGATATGGAAAGCACAAAGTAAAGGTAGTTCTTACTCTAACAAGTGACATGAACAGCTGTTTAATGGATTTAAATTTTACACTTTTTGTTGTAGTTGATTATTCATTAACTGCATGCAATAGCTGGAACCCCATTATTTAATAACAGTTATCCTTATTAACATAAATAAAATGGGGTAAAATTGAGCATGAATGGAGACAGGAGTCCCCATTTCAATAGCAATATTGTCTTTCTGTGCACAGCTAAGTTCTCATATATACATAAATTAGAGTAGACTTTGTGATTAAAACCATGGTCCCCTGAACATAAAAATTACACTCTGTCCTCCTCTCCTGTTCCACTGACTGGTTGCCCTTTACTCCTTTCTGGTAACAGTCTCTCCTGGCCTTGGGCTTCAGCCTTCCAGTCTCCTCAAGAAACTATCAGTTATCTCTCCCTTCTCTGCCTTCAGCTGTCCTACATTGCTCCTTCCCATCAGTATCTTGACATTTTCAGATCCTTACATCTTTAAAAAATGGACCTCTGCAAACACTCATTCCCTTCAGACACTGCCCTTCCTCTCTTTTCCCTGCTCTGTCAAAACGTACCAATGAATTGCCTCCTCACCATCTCCCTGTCCTTACCTCCTGTCCCTCTGCCACACCTCAGTCCACCTTCTGCCCCATCACCCCATCAAAGCAGTTCTTTCTGCCATCCCCAGGGACCTGCATGCTACTAAATCCTATGGACCAGTTTCAATTCTTCAATTTTTGACATCGATGCAGCATCTGGCATTGTTGATGCACTCTCCCTCCCTTGCCAAACACACTGGTCCCTCACTTTCTGAGATCCAACCCTCTACAGTGTGCCTGCTTCTTCCCAGGTGGCTCTTCCTCAGTTTTTGCAGACTTGATCTATCTGCCTTGTAGTGTTTTCCTCCATGGATCAGATTGGAGCTGGGGTGTCAATGGCTCTACAACATCAGTTCCTCCAGATGTCCAGAAGGCAGGGTGAGAGAGGGAGATATGGAAGAAGCGTTGAGTCTTTAGGGGAGGCAGGCAGGGCAGGAGCCCTGGGGATAGAGTTCTGTAGGCCATGTAGAGGGAGTTGCTGGCAACAGCCTTGGTCAGAGTCCTCTGCGAACTCATGTTTGTAATGATTTTTCCTTCATTGTTCGGATTTTTTTTCCCAGTTAACACCAGCACATAATTTAAATTCTAATCATTCAACAGGAATTGTCACCAACTCCAGCAATCTCCCACCCTCCACCCCTTCTTCCCCATTTTCACAGCTATTCATACCCACTGTGTGGGCCATTCTTTTGGCACTTTACGTCTGGAAAAGTATGTTACTCTGCTCTGTTAAATTGTCTTGATTTACCTCAAGAGATTTACTCTTCTCTATGTTTTTCTGTTCTCTTTCTGGAAATCCTTTTGCACTCTATTATACTCTTTTAGCTGATTACTTTGGCATTTACCTCCATGTTTCTAAGTAACATGTTTTTATTGCTGATTCTTGATTTTTATCTCCTTCTAGGCATTATCTATTGGCGTCCTCTTATTCAAAATGAGGGTTTTATTTTCTGTTCCTCCCAATCTCTCCATTCTCTGAATATTCTATTGCTGTATTTTAATTTGAGGATAGCTTAATATTCGGTGTTAAATTATCATGACTGATCAATGGTTTTCATTCCAGTAAACAACAATTACTTTTTTTCTGTACAGTTGTCATTTGTTTAACACAGAGCTAATAATTTTCATTTGTCTTCATTTGCTTTGTTTTCTATATATTTATCACTAACTACCCCCAGACTTTGCCCCAGCTATCTAAATCACCTTTGAATGTGTTCAGGTCTGTGGGTTATTCTATCAGTCATGTCTTCCTGTAGCAGGGCCTATAGAACCTTCTGACCTGATTCCATCTAGACTGGTGGAGGATTGGCATTGTGTGATCTGCCTTCATGCTCATCTGAAGGGTTCTCTTAGCCACTCTCTTAAATTGGGTCCTCCATTTCCTGGCATCTTTTTAAAACCTCCTTCCTCATCAAGATAAAAAGCTTCTTTACAGTGAAGGAAACAATCAACAAAACTAAAAGGCAACTGATAGAATGGGAGAAGATATTTGCAAATGACATATCAGTTATAAAGGGTTAGTATACAAAATCTGTAAAGAACTTATCAAACTCAACACCCAAAAAACAAATAATCCAGTGAAGAAATGGACAAAAGACATGAAAAGACACTTTTTAAAAGAAGACATCCACATGGCTAACAGATACATGAAAAGATGCTCAACATCACTCATCATCAGGGAAATACAAATCAAAACCACAGTGAGATACCACCTGTCAGAATGGCTAAAATTAAAAACTCAAGAAACAACAGTGTTGGCAAGTATGTGGAGCAAGGGGAACACTTTTGCACTGCTGGTGGGAATGCAACCTGGTCCAGCCACTCTGGAAAACAGTGTAGAGGTTCCTCAAAAAATTGAGGAAACCTAGCCTACAACCCAGCAATTGTATCCAAAGGATACAAAAATGCTGATTCAAAGGGGCACATGCACCCCAATGTTTATAGCAGCACTACCAACAACAGTCAAATTATGGAAAGAGCCCAAATGTCCATCAACTGATAAATGGATAACAAAGATGTGGTGTGTGTGTGTGTGTGTATATATATATATATATATACACACACACACATACAGTGGAACATTACTCAGCAATCAAAAAGAATGAAACCTTGCCATTTGCAACAACATAGATGGAACTAGAGTGTATTATGCTAAGCAAAATAAGTCAGAGAAAGATAAATGTCATAAGATTTAATTCATATGGAATTTAAGAAACAAAACAGATGAACATAAGGGAAGGGAAGAAAAATGAGATAAAAACAGAGAGGGAGACAAACCATTAAGAAATTCTTAAATACAGAGAACAAACTGAGGGTTACTGGAGGAGTGTTGGGTAGGGAAATGGGAAATGGGTGATGGGTATGAAGGAGGGCACTTGTTGGGGTGAGCACTGGGTGTTATATGTAAGTGATAAATCACTAAGTTCTACTCCTGAAACCATTACACTATATGTTAACTAGTTTGGGTTTAAATAAAATTTAAATAAATAAATAGATAAATAAATAAATAAATAAATTTTTAAAAATAAATAAAAACTCCTTGGTTTGATGAAGCAAAATCTTATTTCTAAGAATAGTGCATGGAAAGCAAATATTTTTGACCCAGTACATCTGAAAATACCTTTATTCTGCCCTCAGCATTAAGAAGGTAGCTGATGTAGATTGCTTGCTTGGAAATACTTTGCCCTCAGAATTTTGAAGGTATTGCTCCATTGCCTTTTAATTTGCAGTGTTACTATGGGAGACTGAGCCATTTTGCCTCCTAATCCCTGTGTATTCTCTCTGGAAGTCTGTCAGTCTTTTTCTTTGTCCTAATGTTCTGAAATATCGTGTGATATGGGTTCCATCCATTATTCAGAGCACTCTTTTGGGCCCTTTCAGTCTGGAAATGCATGTTCTTCTCTGACCAATTGTCTTGATTTAACTTAATTATCTGCTCTTTTCTGCTTCCTTTTTTTCTGTACTTTTTCTGGAAATTCTATTATACTGACCTCTTGAGGCCATATTCTGATTTTCTTATCTTTCTTCTGGTTTTTCATATCTCCATCTTTTTGCTCTCCTTTCTGGGAGATTTCCTCAGTTTATCTCTAAAATCTCCTCTTGAACTTTTAATTTTTTCAATTTTTTTTCAATTTCTAAGATTTTTTTTCCAAATTGTCCTTTATTATATACTGTCTTATTTTTGTTTCTTTGGTATCTTTTCATATCTCTGAAGATATTACTGGTAGAATGTGTGTTTTTGTTTTGTTTTTTGATTACCTTTTCTATTTGTCCTATTTTCTCCAGGTTGCTGGTTTTCAATTTGTTTGTTATGATTTCTCTTTCCTATATGTGGTTTTCCCCACATGTCTGTCTGGTAGTCCTTGTTTTTCTGCTCATGTTTAAAAGTGGGGACTAAAAAGCTAATTGGGAGTTTTTGAGAACATAGTTAGAGCTTGTTGACTATGTCACTTACAGGGGGACCTAACAGGACCATTTAGTTTGGAGAATCCCTGATACCCAGAGAAGATTCCTTGTCTCCTGCCTGAAAGGAGACATGCCTGACTGCCAACACCTTGGGGCTGGCTGGGGAGTCTCAGCATTCTGTGCACATACCTCACTAGATTTTTCCTTGTTTTCAGCATCGTGGCCCTACCCCTTCCCAAGCCCAGTGACCTTCAGATCTGGGACCTTGTTCTCCAGGGAGGGTGAGGTAGTTGCCAAGCAATGTGGGATCTGGGAGGGGACTGGGCATCACACTGCTTCTCAAGGAAAGTTGTAATCCGCCCTCACTTCCTGACATCTGAGGGCTCCTGCAAGTGTAAATTGGGTTCATTTTCAGCTTCCCCACTGCTGGCTTAGGAGTCTGTTTTCTAGGGCTTCTGCTAAGTCCTTTAACACTCATCCATCTGGCCTTCCAGCTTCCAGAATTTGGTTTCTGTTCTCTTTCTTGCTCTTTTAGCCTTTCTGAGTATGTTCCTTTTTGAAAGGGGCATCAGACAAGAGCAAAACTGTACAAACCACCACCTTCATTCAGAACCTAATAATTCTCCCAGGACTACTTTGTGTCATTTTCTAAATGTAGCTTTTGGCAACCTCCTGTTTCCTTATATACATCCTTAATAAAATAGTATTTTTTTTAAATAATCCTTGATAACTTTTGTGATATTCAGGTTTTTATAAGGGGTGCATCGTGCCCTCCCTTACTTTAACATAGTCTCCTAAGCTTGACTTAATACAGTTGACTTTGCTTTTGTTGTTCCTTAAAGGAATTCCTAGTTGAGTAGATTTTAATAACACCTCATCTTTCCTTATTGTGCTTGATTCTGTTGTTCTTGAATGTTTTCTATTGCCATTTAATGCTTATTAGGAGCCAACAATATATTTTAAAAATTGAATTATACAGAGGCTCTTCTCAGTGAGCTGTTGATCTAAATTGGTGGGTAGCAATTCCTTTTAATTAGCTGAATCCTCTATTCCCTGTCAAGCTACCTTCATTTCATTAACATCCCAGCTCTGCTTTGAGTCATAACATTGCTTGTTAGGACAAGTTAGCTGTTACCTTTTACTTGTTAATACAAGTGTTTTGTGTATTGTTGTAACTGAATGCTTTTTGGCCCTTGGCCGAAACTTTTGCTTACTGCCTTCATGCAGACCTAGTGCAAATTACAAAGCGGTTTTGCCAACTCAGTTCTGCTTTGAGCCCTTTCCTGGTTATACTCGATTATTCAATGCATCTCTATTAGTAGTGGGGGCAATGCAGTGACCACAGAGACGATTTGGACTGTAGACAGCATTTGCAAGATGGCAGCCCTGTGGACAGTATTCAGACAGAGGCCAAGAAGTGGGCCCAGAGCTGATACACACAGGTGCCCAAGTAGAATCAAACTCAAATCTAACCTGCAGTTTCCTTCCGTCAGTCAGTCTTTTCCCATTTCAACTACTGTCATAAATCCCACATGTTAGCATATGGCTGCAGAGCAGCCAAAAAGAAGCAGTAAACCGCAAAATTTAAGCTGGTCCAGCAATGCAACTTTTTGGTATGAAAAGGAATTAAATGTTTTAAGTTAAGAATGAGGATATAGCATTAACTCATCCCCTAAAGCAGGAGTAAGGAACCTATGGCCTACAGGCCAAACCCCACCTGTTTTCTACTGAACTGTAAGGATGTTTTTATAGTTTTAAAGGGTAATTTAAAAAAAAATGATGATGATGATGAAGAGGAGGAGGAAGAGAACAGAATGGGGAGGGGGAAAGGAAGACTATGTAACAGAGACTATATGTGATCTGTAAAGCCTAAAATATTTGCTTTCTGGTTCTTTACAGAAACAGTTTGTCAGCCCCTGCTCTAAAGACACAGCTGGCTTTTCCTCATTCCTTTCCTGTCCGACATGTTCCCTCCCCAGTCAAGCTCTCCAGGTCTTTTCCAGGCCTTTATCAACTTAAATATATGTGTGTTCATGTGTGGTTTCAAAGAAATCAACTAAAAGTACAATTGAATCACCAATTTTCAAGTTGGTGACATCTGAGAAGATTTATCAGTAAGAAGGACAGAATTACGGATATGTATGTGTGCACATAAGTCAACCTGACCCATTATAGATTACATACCCAGCTACCATAGGAGAAAAGAGTAAAACTGTGAGCAGTGATTTTTTAACCCTTTCGGCTTACTGGGAGATACCATCAGGAAGACAGATGCTGGACTGGTTTCTCTTTGTTAGTATTAAACATGAACAAGAATAAAAACATGCTTATGAGATACAAATATCCTTTCACCCACTGAAAGCCTTACCAAAGAAAAGGCTCCACTTCAACAATTAACTTTAAAATTAGCTAGGTAATTTTTAAAGTAATGATTTATCAGCTATTCTCCCTTACTGCAGATATTTGCCAACATCTGGTCTTTTCTATTTAGGGACAGATAGGGTTTATCACCACTTTGGGTTTTCTCATTTTACACTGTTTTCAGTCTGCATGCTCTAAAGCATCCGCATACCATATCCAGGTGAATTTTCCAAAAACTTAGCTCTGACCCTGCCAAATTAGTCTAATCAATAGTAAGAAATTAAACCAAAAAAGTAAGTTACCAAACACCTCTTTTTGAGGCAACTAATTAATATAATGCCAGTTGTTCAGTTTTATTATTCAACATATACTATGAATCCCTACGTGTTATGGGATGTTTTTCATATTTGCCTTGAGTCCACTGGCAAATTCAATGTGCTTAGAAACTGAGTTTTCCCAACAATGACATGTTATCTCTCTGCTATAAAAAAGTAAGTTGAGAATAGAACATTCCAGTAATTGTCCAGAAATTAAGCTTATAAGGGCAATTTATGTCTCTACTACCCAGCTATGTCCAAAATACAGCCACAATCAATATTTACTATTTGTCTTCAATGACACGTGTGAATGACATAGTCAAGCAACTAATTTAATGTTCTACTCTTTCCTTTGATCTCCACTGTGCCTCTGATCCAGGGAGCACACAGAATTGCCCTGTTGGCGTAGGATTCCTCTCCAACTGATAAAGCAAACTAGGTCTGGTGATAAGCATGGAAGTCAGACATTACTTTGTAATTTCTTTTCTTTCTTTGCTGAAAAGTTTCATTTATAAAAATAATTTTAATTGTATAGTATTGTCTCCAGAGGCTAACATGAAGCCAGTGTCTTCATTTCTTTAAAAATGAGAACATAAAATGGAATTCCAGAAAGAAGTTGGTCTTGAAACTTGTGAGCATATCCTGCACAATGTGCGGTATAGACTTGAGGGGGGACTGTTTCCAACTGTGGATGTTTAAGGAAGAAAAACCCAAGTCCAAAGCACACCGTAGCTGATGCTAATATGCCCTCTCTTAGCAAGCAGTAAACCAGTTGTGTATTTTTTTGGAGGTTTAATAGTCTGAGATTTGTTAATGAGGCCTACTGCTGACTGAATAGAGCAAGGGAACTTGCTATAACACAGAGATGAGATGAATGGTTAATTTAGGGTATGAAACTTATTCCAAACTGGAGTGCATTGAAGTTTACAATAAATATCCCTAAAACATCACTACAAATTTTAAAAAATAAATAAAAGGGAGACAGAAGACATTAATTCATAATAATTGATGTTATCAAGAATAGTCTAAAGAAGTACAAAATCTTTGAAATCCCTGTGCCCAATTCCTTATTCTGGCTAATCTGTTCATTTCTGAAGTTGCACTTCTGAACCCATCACGATTTTCTTACAAAGAAGGAAAAAAAAAAACCTACCCTTTAGAAACAGATCTGGAAAGGCTTTGAAAGTCACTGTTGCCCTGATAACATGGTGACACATCAGCTGTGTTCCTGTAGTTAATGAGCTTATATACTCCTGCAGGGAGAAGGCTGAGCCATCCTGAGGGACTATAACATGGCAAATGCTCCCAAGCAATTAGAGGCTGATTAAGTGTTTATCTCCTTTACAGGTGGGAAGGAAAGAATGAAAATGAAGTGGGCAGATGTAAAGAGACCGGAAAAATTCATGTGACTGTGGATCTCAAATACTACCGACCAACTGAAGTGGTAAGGACTCCTTGGCCACCCAGTGCGTGGCCACATTTGGCTGGCTGGTTGTCTGAGAAGATGTTCTTAGTGAATATCCACAGTCAGCCTTCAAAGCTTTCCATTGGGTTCTCTGACATCCTTCAATGGTCAGGTCCCAAAACAGACTACAGTGAATTGAATTTGAGTTGTTATTCTCAGCACGAAATCCATTGCTTTATCAAGGAAAACAAGGGTAAAATACAGCCAAGGAAGTAGTTGATTTAAGAAACAGAGACTTCTATCCAAGGCAAGTCTCTTCACATTATTAGCTTTGATAGCTGATCCCTGATATGGGATGTCTGACTTACAAGGCCCTCCATAACCTGCAAGATCTCAAGACCTGGAGGGCTGCATACCTTCCCATATGCACATGCACTCACACATGTACCCACACTCACTCACATGCGCTCACATGCACCCACACAAACCTAACCCATAAACAATCCCCCTGTACATTTTTTTAAGATTTAGCTCATGTACTGCCCTGCCTGTGAATCCTTTTCTGGTCAATATACTACTTACTACCACTAAAATCTTTCCTCCTTCATTTGTATCTACATTATATGCTATGCATAATCATGCTGTAACACCTATTATAATTTATTATACTCATTTGTTTGCATGACCTTCTCTTTTTACCGAATTACGAATTCTTTGAGGATAAGGTCTTTTTAAAAAATATCTTAGGCTTTAATAAGTAGGTGCTTAATAAATATTGACTGATGGGTGGATGAATACAAAATTTTCTGTATTAAGAAATGACAGTGCCTATTATCCTTCTTTCCTCAATTTATAAAGATTTTTAGCTTGGTGCTGTCACTTTAAAGTGGTCTACCTTCATACTATGGTGACAAAATCCAGCATGTTAAATAGATCTAAAAATAATCAAAAACAGCATCTTCAGAGAGAATTGTTCAGAGGTTTCCTAATGAAATGTACATTAGCTGTGAAAATAGAACCTGTTTTATCTGTGCTTTGAACCTTATATGTTGTACAGCATTTCAGAGATTAGGAAAACCCCAGAGAAGAGAAACTGACAGTGAGTATGTCATCAGTAATCACCCTCTAAAATCTCTTTTTTTAAACAAAAGAACAAACTTCATTTCATGTACTCTGACACACAGGAGGAAGTAAAAAGGAAAGGAAATCAGCAGTGCTTAGAGACTAGAGCTGTAGAGTCAGTGCATTGTCCTGGCACAGGGCGTGGCTGGGTCTCTAACACACAGTGAACAATGGTTCCCTGTGCTAATGGCAAGTGGGTGTGCCAAGGAGAGGATGTGCTCCATCTCTGGGGGGAGGAAGATACCAGCACACTCCTGCTGACACCGCAAGGAATGCCTGTCTATGGAGCCCCCTAGCCACACTGGCATTTGTTTCCCTGTCCTAAAGAGGTGCCACAAGGGTGTCATTTTTCCAGACTATTGCACAGATCACATAAATGGACAAATTTATTTCTCTCCTCACGAACAAAAATTGTCATCTCAGAGTAGAAAATTTACTGAGCCCACAGAAACCTCCATCCTTGTAACAACTGAAACGTGGTTCTTTCTCTGACACCAAAATAGTTTCAAAAGCTAGGAAGTCATTAAGAATGGCTTGTCTGTCATTCTTACTTAGGCAAGGTGGGGGATTGATAAGGACACAGAACAAAAGAATTTGCTGAACAGGAAAAGGACCCTTGGACTAACAAGATGGTTCTTAGAGTCCGTATCGACCCCTCTTTCCTGCCCTGACAGTGCTGCATCCCTCCTCATTTCTTTTGTCCATTCAAATGTCATCATCATACCTGTTCTGCAATTCTGTTTACACTAGTGTTGTTTGAACATAAGAGAAGCATCTTATTTCAAATGCTTGCTTGCTTTTTTCACTGATGGAACTCTCACCCTAGATTTTCTTTTGATTTGGGATTCCCTGCTTGATTTGGGATTTTTAACTACATTTCATCTTTCTAAGCCTTTAGGCTACATTCGTTTTGTTCACTCCACTTCAACTTAATATTCTGTGGGACAAGCTTTTCTTGTATAGTAAGACTAAACTTTTAACCTCATTCCTCAGAACAACAAGTTTTCCCAAAACTTGGACCAGCTTGACAGACTTATATAGAATTGCCTCAGGGGTGATAGTATTCTAGTTAAAAGGTGACCAGAACTGGAGACTGACTTGTAAATGAGCTTTCACTTAGGTGCAGGGCCCTAAAACCAACACATCTAGAGTCATTCAGAGTGAGTCCTGAAAAGCACCCAGCTTCTCTGAGGTTTGTCAGCACTCAGTATAGGGTGGACGGGGAATTCTCCCATGTCTAAACTGGATCCTTCCCATTTAAGTGTCTTAAATCCATCTTGCAAGAGCCAGAGACTTTTTTTTCTTTCTTCCTTGAATTCTTTAAAACTCTGATCTCCTGATTAGCTTTAATCATGCATCCTCCAAGATTCTCAGCATATAGGGCACTCTGAAGCCAAAAATATAAACTAAATCTTCTTAGAGTCAAATGGTTCCAGAATGACTGCTAGGAAAAAATAAATAAATAAATACCATCAAGAAAATTTGAAAAAAAAAAATGATAAGGACATATCAGGTCTCAGAACATCAATACCCTAATGCAACTGAACGGAAATAGAACTTTGTGTTGTTTTTTGAATAAGATTCAGGCTAGTTTTAAGAAAGGTTCTTTACTCAGCACAGGACAGCACGACCCCAAAAAAGACCACCGATGATGCCATATAGAACATACTTCCACATGCACCAGTAATTTTTGTCCTCATTGATTTAGCCACCACAAAACCTTAAATCTTGCTTCTGTTACCAACATGGAAAGTCTTGAAAGTTTTTGTTCTGAGCTAAGGACTCTGGCAGCCAATTAGAGCAGAATGGAGTCACATTCTTTTTGTTCTTTACCTATCAATCTCTATGTTTCCTTTAAATGTTTAGTTTTGCTTCTGTGAAGATCTTGATCCTGGACATCAGACTTTAAATCCTCCATAGCCCCTGATTTCCAGTATCTGGTGATGGCAATGTTAACACTTGAGTTCTGTGCCTCTTAAATCTCCTCTCTTGTACATAATTTCCCGTATGTGTACCCATTTATACACAGACTCATGCAATGTGCTTCATTCAGAGAGAAGAAGTAGCGTCATGCCTGAGTGTGGGCCTTAGGGCCAGACCGCCTGAGTTCAAAAACTGCCAATGACTAGCTGTGTGACTAGGCAAGTTACTCAACTTCTCAATGCCTCTGTTTCCTTGACTTTAAAAATGAGATCAATAGGAGAACTAGAAGTCTATAGAAGTATTGAAGAATTAACAGTCAATTATACAAAATGCTTATAAAAATAGTATCTGGCACACAGTAAAATACCCAATATTGATGTGCCATTATTGTTATTTATTTATTCATCCATTTACCAAATATTTACCAAACACTATGTTAGGCCTATGAGCAAAACAGACACATTCCCCACCCTTGTGGAAATTGTACATACAGAGAGAGGTATAGATCAGTTACTTAAATCTAGTACCTTTTGAAAAGTACAATGACACATGATAAATTGTACAGATCAACCAGTAAAAAGTAGATAAGAAGGTATAATAAAGTCTTCAAGCCAACATTAATAAGTACGTTGATATTTTATTCTTGATTTTTATCTTTTCTAATTCTCCTTCTGAAGCTTTAGTAGCTATTTGGTGGTATGGAAATAATAATATTGATTTACTACTTAATTTAAAATAAAATAAGATGTCTTCATTTTGTTTGAGAATTTTTCACTTGGAAAATTTTCAAAGGTTGTATTAATGAGAAATTCATCTGAATGTTTTAACCACACCAAATTTTTAACCACACCGAAAAGTCAATCCATTGAAGGAAAAAAAAGGCTGAGAGTTTGTTTTTGTTTTGTTTTTTGGTTTTTGGTTTTTGTTTTCTCAGTTAAACTAACAAAAATCACTTTTTTTTCTGCAGAGTATTTTAGGAAATGACATAGGGCATATATTCACAAACCAAAATTCAAATCACATACCTTTCATGAAAAATATCTTGACTTAAATGCTACTAGAAGTTGTAAATTAAATTTTTTTCTTGCTATTATATTCATCTCAACATTCATTTTTCTTGCCATTGTATTTCTAGTGTCCTCAATTGTAATTGGTTTTTGTTCTGTTTACTTAGATACTTTCTGTTTATTCCCATTATTTATAAATATTAGAAAAATCAGGAGTTAAAATCCAGAATTGAGAAGGCAGTAACTTCAAAGAAGTCCAACAAGCTAGTTAAAACAACACCTTCCTTCAGTAAAAACATGTGGCCTGTTTCTAATCAAATTACCATATGCTTGTCGAGTTGTCCCCTCTGCAAACTTTTCCTAATATTTTTCTGTAAATGATGTTAAGTTAAATGGCCCATAATTGCTTGCTGTATCTCAGAGCCCTGTTTAGAATAATGCTGGGTAACACTTTCCAGACCTCAGGAATCTGATCTATCATCAGAAGATGTGTATATGTCCTTCCTTCAGCTCCATCTCTGGGTACTGGGGGTCTTGAAACTGTCCCCTTTCTCTCCCATCTCTGTTCTCACCACCTTCTCACACTTCTCCTCCCAAAGCAGGAAATTAGATCCTCCCAACTCCAACCCTTCATCTTCTCAGCACTGTTAGAGCCAGTTGATCTTTCCCTGTCCTGATCCTCTGACCTCCAAAGCTCTAATCCTACCCCTCCACTGCTGCTTTTCTTTGTTCCTTGTTTTGACTGGTGGGAGCTAGGATAAGGAGTTGCAGAGAGAGCAAATTAAGGGCGAGTCCCTTTCTTCCTGCATTCTTGGACCTGTGAAAGGAGAGGCTGTTCTGTAAGACCCCTTCCAATTTTTCATATCCTAGCATTCTCCTCTTTTACAACTATCACAATGGAGTGGGATGCTAGCACTAATGTGCCATCATAATGCTTCCTCTGAACTTCTTATACTTGTATTTTATAAATAGTTTATATCTCTAAATCACTGTTTATATATTTTAAGCCTCCCTCTTAGGCTCCTCATACTAATCTTTATATCCTTCCTTAATCACATTGACCTTTCCTGCCCTTTTCCTTCCTTGGATTTAACCAAAGGAGCTTTAAGTTTCAGTCTCTTCAGTTGATTCTCAAATATTCTACTGTATGTTTTCCATACTTCATAGGATCCCATACAGAACCCCTAGGGGCATATAACATTCCTCTTAAAGCCTGTGTTCTTTCCTTGGTTGCTACCCCCCTCGAGAGCATTTCATATCTAATGAAATAGTAATTGGGTACTTACTATAATGCCCCCAACATCCTATTTTTCCTCGAAAGTTTTCATGATTAGATCCTGATCAGAACAATGTAATTAATGATTCATAAAATCTATATGAATATACATAAGTATATACTTTATCTTATTTAAAAATATTTTTTGCATTTGTCCTAAAAACTCTCTGATGTCCTTCTATAGATGGGGGTTTTTTCTCTGCACCAATTAGGAATTCCTATAAAATCTGTACTTTTCCCTCCCCCCAAAAAAAAGCTGTCCAGCTAATGACTACCCCCATTTATAATTACAGTGTTGACCTCTTGACATCTACAAAAGAAATTCCAAAATCTTAGAAATTTGTTTTAGCTTCTGCAGCTACTTTTCTTAGGAAGAACTATTAGTACTTGAGTTCAGCTTCTACCTCAGCTAGCCCTGATGAAGCTCACTCAAAGTATAGAATTACTTACGGGAGGCCCATCCATCATGGGTGTGATCACCTGTTCCCTCTTCATTTTCATCCAGCCAGCGAGATCTGTATTTTGGAATTTTAGAAATCCCCATTTGCTGTTTGTTTGTTTTTTAAACAAATTGACAGTGTTTTTTCCTGTTGTATCAAGCTATATTTATCTTCCAAAATAAATACAAAAATCTTTATTCATGGAGATTTCATGGATAAATCTATCTGTGGTTTCCTTCCTCTACCCTATTCTGCTTTATCTTCTCAATAAGGTTAATTATTCCTTACCAAGTTTGATTTTTTCCCTAGCACTTTGTTCACTGAGGAAAAAAATATTCCAAGTATTCCAGGTCTACCAAAATTTAGTCCATGTACATTTACTCTTGGCCCCTATCTATCTTTATCTTACCCTAGGCCTTCTGTTGCCTCACTCTCCATGCCCTTGGCTCATGGCAGACTGGTTTCTTCATTCACTGTCACATCTACTAGCAATGTTGAGAATTCATTTGACTGCTTTTGTCAGAAACTTCCAATTTGGTATCCACAGCTGATGGTCTAACTTAATAGCTCTGATCTGCCTCCTAGATAATTACATGTTAGGTGCTTGGCCTGCTGGTAAATACCTAGTTCCATTCAGCCACTGTTCAGTATAGGTGCTGTCCTTAATAGCAAAATCCAGTTTGTACATTTTGTAATGCTATCATAAATTTGATGGTTTCTTGGATAAATCAGAAGTGCACTGCTTCATGAAAAGCTGGCATAAGAATATCTAAACTTAAGGGCACGTGTGTAGCTCAGTCAGTTGAGCATCTGACTCTTGATTTCGGCTCAGGTCATGATCACCCAGTTCATGGGTGCAAGCCCCTCATCAGGCTCTGTGATGACAGTGCTGAGCCTGCTTGGGATTCTCTTTCTCCCTCTCTCTCTTTCTGCCCCTCCCCCATTCGCACTCTATATCTCTCTCTCAAAATAAATAAATATTAAAAAAAAATTTTTAAAGAATATCTAAACTTAGAAATAAGTAGGTTTCTAAGGTATTAAAATATTATCTAATTTCAGGATTTATTACCAGAATCTTTTAAAAATAGTATGCTCATTGTATACATTTAAAATATAACTCTTATTTACCTTCAGCTTCTCCAGAATATATCAGTATATATAAAATAAAGTATTCTTATATGATTGCGGTCTTAAAGATTCAATTCAAAAAGAATGTTTACTGAATTTCTACCATGGAGATAAGTCCTAGAACCTCTGTGAGAAATGTGAAGATGGATGAGATAAGGTTCTTGTCCCATGGTAACTCTCAGACAAATGAAGAGGAGCATCTAGGAAGCTATTGGGACAATCTAGTGCAGGTATAAGAAGGAGCTAACTGAACCAGGGCAGCGGAGGCGAGAAAATCAGTGACAAATGCCAGGACATTGCAGAGATGGTGACCACAGGATTAGGTATGGATTGGATAGTGACATGTGGATGACAGACAGGAACTGAAGGTGGTTCCCTGGAGTAGAGGCTGAACCGTGAAGTAGGTGAGAGATAATGATGCCAGAACTCACATCAGAGATATAAGAAGAGGACTCCGTTTGCAGTGGGAGGTGTTGAGGAATTCTGGTACAGTCATGGTGCCTTAGGGATATCCACATGGCAATATCAAGCAGGAGTTGGAGCTGGAGGCCTGGTGTAAAGAAAAGAGGTCAGACAGGGCCTCTAGACAGGGTAGTTGTGCAAAAGGAAGAGTTAAAGCTCTGAGATGAACACCCCAAAGAGAGCATGGCGGGTGAGAGGAGAGAAAAGCATGAACAGGGAGCTAGTCACAAAGCCAGGCAATTTGAATTTCAGGAGATAAGCCTCAGAAACCTATTTTTGGAAAAGTGGGTTAAGAATTCACAGAACTCTGGGGCATCTGGGTGGCTCAGTTCGGTTAAGTGTTTGACTCTTGATTTCAGCTCAGGGCATGATCTCACAGTTCATGAGATGGAGCCCCAAGTCAGGCTCTGTGCTGACAATGTGGAGCCTGCCTGGATTCTCTCTCTCCCTGTCTGCCCCTACCCTGCTTGCTCTCTGTCTCTCTCTCTCTCTCTCAAAATAAATAAATAAACATTTTTTTTTAAGTCACAGAATTCACCAATCAAACGTTTGTGTCCAAGAGCTGCAGAGCCAGACTAAAGTGTCTGCCATCCTTGATGATTATCCCCTGCCTTCAAGGCTCCTTACCCAGCTAATATCAAAGAGTTTCCATTAACTGGCAGATGATTACTACCTGTCAATCCAGGCAAAACTGAATTTCAGATGTAAGCAGAGACCTCATTTCATATTGATATGTACTGGAAGGTTGCAAAGCATCTTAGAATTCTTAAAGATGAAAGAGCTTATATAAATATAAGGTACTTTGTGCTGCATATTACCATTTTTATTACTGTCATCATGATTAATTATCATCATCACCCACTGCTGTGAAATCATTAGTTATCAAGAGACATCTGAAAGGATACTTTGAGCTCATCAACTCCTGAGATTTTCTTTTATTTAAATCTTTATTTTGTTTTTCATCCATAACTTCACGCAGAAAGGGTTATTTGCTACTTACCAGCTCTGTACTTCTTGATCCAGTGGCAGAAATGATGATCACAGTGAAAGTTAAAGGAGATGAGTTAGGGACCCTCCCCTCTTACTCTGCCTAAACTGTGTATTCCCAGAACCTATAATAGATCCTGAGATCTAGCAAGTTCTATGACTACTCCTAGAATGTAAGTATCCCTAACAGTCTAGAGAGCAGCCACCAAAGAGAATATATTAGGCCATCATGTATGTTCATAGTGCTCCATTTACCTGCCAACCACACCCTTCCATCCCCTCTCAGAAATCTTCCTGCAGAAACGTATCTTTGTACTTGCTTCTTACAACCAGCTAGATGTCACTTTTACAGTCTGAAATCTGTGTTGGTTTCCTATTGCTGCTATAACAAATTATCCCAAACTTAGCAGCTTAAAACTATACAGATTTATTATCTTATACTTCTCGATATTAGGAGTCTGAATTAAGTTTCACTGGGCTAAAATCAAGGTGTTGAAGGAGCTGTATTCCTTCTGGAGGCTCAGGGTTCTTGGGCTGTGGGGTATTCAGTTGGCAGAGAATAATTAATCACTTTGACCCACTGCTGGATCACAGTGCTTTCTGTTGTTTGGAAAACACATTATCACTTGGAGAAGAAAGAAGAAATGGGGGACTCTAGTTAATTGTCATTTTAAAGTTTAGTAATATACGTACTCAAAAAAAAAAAAAACCCACCAAAATACTAATATGCACTTGAGCAACTATGAATGAGGACAAACCATCCTAAGTCTGAGGGAACAGTAGGCAAAGGAATAAGAACAGGCTTCCTAAAGAATAGGAGCTTTAGAGTAGAGTTTTGGAAAGACTTGTGGTTTGAGAGACAGAGACAACACACTCCAGGTTGGGGCAGGAGGTGTCCAGGAAATGAACCAGAGGGGCCTGCAGAGACAAAAGGCAGGGAGCCCGTCGTGCAGAGAGAACCTGTCCAGCACAGCAATAATGAGGCCCATCACCACTAACTCTCCTTCCCAGCCTCCATTTGTGCCCAGCACATCCTCTGTTCTATGTTGCTGTGCCTCCAGCAATGGCATGTTATCTCCCCCTGCAGCAGCTCAGCTGCTCCTCCTCCTTTATTTCTAGCTTATTTCTTCTTCTTTATTTTTACCTTCTTGTATTTGTCTTCCTGTACTTCATCTTCTCTTTTCTTGCTGTCATGGGTCTTAACATCAATCATGCATCATTCTTAAACTCCGTGTAGCCACTATTCTTTCCAAGACCACCAATCTGCCTTGTGTTACGTGGCATCTGACCCCTAACTGTCTTAAATTCTAGAAGAGTGCCCCTTGCGTGTCCTATGATGTTAGTTAAATTCTGTGTTCGAGACTAATTCCTGAACAGTTCACAGCTGTCTTAATGCTTAAAAGGCAAAGTCAAGAATAGAGACGACCTTACCTTCACAAGAAATTTTGTTTATCTCATAAACATGGGTCCTTAACAGCTATTCCAAGGTCAATCTACATATGTGAGGGTTTTTTTTTCCCAAATATTCAAGTTTATCATGAAATGTTTCCCAATCTTACAGGGAATTTGTTGAGAATGAAATTAATCCTATGTGGAGTGGTATTAGAAAGGCACTATACATTTTAGATTCAAGTTGTTTCTATTATTTTTGGAAAAATATTAGAGAAAATGTGCCTAAATGATCATCTAGAACCACTTGTTGAACTTTTGGGAATATGTCAAGTTTCTCTAAGTCAAGATGGTGAAAAGAAATAATCTGTTTCTGAATTCGTTTTAGCTTTGGAAGGTTAGAGAGTGAGTGCTACGTTGCCTTATTAAAATTCTAAAATTTATAAGAAAGTGCAGTGGTAATTTGAATCTGTTCTACTGGCTAGCATTAGAAATTTAAAAGTATAAGTCTCAACACTTTTTATTCCCAATCCTCTCACTTTTATAAATCTCAAAGCTTCGAACTTCTCCTTCCTTCTGTTTTTTCCACTGTAGCATAACAATGAATATTTCCCACCAGTCTCAAAGGGCATATTGAAAAACTGATGAATTATTAGTTTCTAGGCCCTGCACAAATGTCAGCCCATTGGTGAAGCCTCCTTTTATTTCTTTAGGCAAAGTTAGCACTTAACCTCTTATGAAGCACTTGTCCCATTGTAATGTGATGTGTCATTTCCACCTGGGACCTTGGGGGCAGGAATGACATCTGATGGCCTTGGATAGTACTTGGTACATAAAAGGGGATCAATTAATGAATGCATGTATGCCACATCAAAGGATCATTCTCCTGCTTTCCAGCCAGCTCTGGTATAAACAAAATTACTCCACTGTAATAAACTGTAACTAAATTCCAAAGTAGAAAAAAAAGTATAAAAATATTTTTCCTCTTTTTCTTTCTATTTGAAATTCTACTACAAGATGAGTATTGGGTTTATTCATGGCTTACATCTGTACATCCAACCTTTAAACAAAATTCATCTTCCTTTTATATCCCTCCATCTCTGTATATCCCCCTTTCACGAGTTCTTTATTTCTTGCCCTTTTCTTTCTTATTTTTTTGCTGATATTGCCTTCTTTCTTTCTTCATCTTTTCTGAAATTCTTTTTTCCAGAGGTTCTGATTGTTTCCCTACTCCAGTCCCTGCAACTTCTTTCTTAAGCAATTCAGACCATCTCAAATAAGCTTTTAACCCATTCCAACCCACCAGAGTTGTGTACTGGTGCCTCTAAATAGGAAGAGCTGGTAATGGGGATATTACAGACTGACTCTAGAGTATGTCCCTTTGGCATCCATCTGGTGTGTTGTGGGTACACTGCTGTGCACTGCTCATGTGAGAAACCTTATTGTTGTCTTTGAAATCTTGGAGGGAGTGCACCAATAGCATCACATATGCAAAAGGCATGCTAGGTTGTTTCTAACTAAGAAAAGTACACCTGCCAAACAGAGGCATTTTCAGTTTTGAACTGCTAATAAGAAATGCCCTGGTGGCAGCTACCATCTTTCTTTTCCCTACTCTGAGACTGTATGTGTTGAGCAAAGTATTATACGGCATAAGAGACAATCAGCTGTTCTTTTGGCTTTGTGCATTGCATGTGTTCCTCTGCTACTTCATGTCCAAAACTTTTTGAATAAAAAAGTGATAAGTATAGATCAGTAAATAGCTACAATGACTGGTACTTTAACTGTGGAGCCAAAGTCTACCAGAAACCTAATGGCGTGTTATCTCCCCCTCACTTAAACCTCCAGTGTTTTCCTGTTTTTTTTTTTAATGAAGACTAAAATTTAAATATATGATTGTGTAAGAAAGGTAATAGTCATTTAGAACAATATTTTTTTTTAATTCTGAAATAAGCATTGGACTCACAGAGAAGATTTTCCTATTAAGGCTTGCATTGTATTCCTCTTTGTGCAGCCATTTTGGTAAAAAATACAGTCAGATGCAATGGAATAAGCTTCAGACCTACTTTCTAAAACAAGTATATAAAATATAATTTTTTTAATATTGTGTTTCCCAACGGAGGAGACGTGGGTCTGATTGAGTATGGCTCTCTTGCTAAAAATTGTGGATCCATGGATCAGAAAAGAGGGAGAATGTGGATCAAAACAGTTCTTTTTTGAAGCCTTTGTTTTGCGTGCTGCCAGGTTGAGATGAGAGAGAAGCCATTTTCACAGTTTGGCACATCTGTAAAATGTAGTGTGAAGGTTGGGGGGAGGGAAGTCCATGGATCTAAAGCCTATTTTTCTATTGGTGATATGAAATACTGTCTTCATGAATCAGCACCTCCCACTTGCCCTAAAGGTGGGATGGCTGTTGATACCAATGCATTGTCTCCTCTTTCAGCTGGTGAGGGAGGGCAGTGGGAGGCAGTGCAGCCTAAGGGAGTAGACGCTGAACAAACAATGCCCACACATCCGATCCTAGTGTGGGCGGGTGGTGGGTGCCCAGGAGCGGCAAAGGCTCGCACCCAGTCATCACATATGGTGCTGAGCAACCACCAACTGATCCAAAAAGGAACTGAAAAGATAAAACGCTAGAGTCCATTCATAAAACCAGGACATTTCTTATCCCATAAGGACAGTGGTAGGTAAAAGAGTAGTTTTAATCATGGTTTTCTTTAATGGATTTATGAAAAGGGTGGCGCTTAATCTCCTGTCACTTGGATTTGTCTGGAAAAATATAAAACAAAATTCAGTTTCTTGTCCATTTAGAGCATCTACTATGGGCATATTTCTTCTAATTTATCAGTTTTACATTTGTGACTCGGTTCTGCATAGTCTTATACTGTTTCATCACTTTGGGATAAGCATGGATGTAAGGACCATTGCCTTCCAGCTTTCTGCAACAAAAATAACTTCACACATCTGCATCATTGTCCCCATATGTTGATGTACATTTGTCAGTCATTTTGATTCACATCACTCTGTCCTCAACCCTCCCCAACTGAATATTTATATTGTTTCACTACCCACCAATCTTGAAATCCAAACTAAACAACCCATTGCTTCCTAGAAATACTCTCCTCTCCTTTTCTGCATTTTCATGATGTTGCTCTTTTTTTAAAATAATTCAACCTCTTTTCTTTCTTCCTTCCTCCATCTTTATAAATTTTCCAGGTAGCTAAACTTCATTTCTGATTCCTTTATATTTTGTGGTCTGCATCACAGACTTAAAAGTAAAGCATGTATTTGTTTTTAAACATGAGGGGATAAGTCATTATTTCTTTTGGAACTTCTGTCTGTGTAGGTGACATTTTGTGCCTCAACTCCCACTATAGACAATAGGTTAGAAATGTGTTTTTGCAGTTATTGTTTTTTATGGAAACCATTGACAATGATATTAGTTTATTCATTGAAAGGAAACACCAAGGAAAAACACTCTGGTTAGATAATTAGGAGTTGAGATAGAATGCAGCATCAGAAGGTTGTATGTTTAGCTATCTACAACCTTAACATCATCTCAGTGTCCTTGTCTTCTAAATGAAGGGTGATTATGTTAACCTACACAGAGGTACTAGAAGGCTAAGTTAATGTTTGTGAAACATGGTGACATTTTATGACCAAAGATACCATCTTAGTGTAAATTGATGTGGTTATTATCAAAGAAAACCTCTCTAACAAGGAGTCTGAATTAATTTGGCTGAATTAGTCGACCTCCTTTGTATCTGCTGTGAAGCCCCAAACCTCTGATCTCTTGAAATTTTCTCTCTTGATCCTGGAGTCTGTTTCTAGGTATTGGAGAGGATTAGAGAATAGGTCATGGTCACAGAATTATAAACAGAGGAAATGTGTCAGGTATTTGTAAACACTGAGATGAAGGACTGAACCAGGTTTTCAAGACAACTTCTTCAGATGACTATCCAGCACAGCCACCCAACAGATGCTTGCTGGATACCACATTATGTTAGCCCTGAATGCTCATAATGGCATTTATCATACCATATTAACAGTCCCTCTACCCAGCTCAACCCATGTGGCCAACAGGAACTTCAGTCCACACTGCACAGAATCTGACTGGCTTTTAAATGATTCTCTTTACCAAGTTGATGAATATATCTGCTGTATCCTCAGGCATAATGTGGCTTTTCAGGAATATGGACATATACAAATGCTCTTCCCTGTCTGATGGAAGGTGGGAATATAGAGTATTTAGAAACAAAGTCAATTTGACAGGCATGGTGTAAGTAAACAGCCTGACTTCTGCAGTAATAGTGTTGACAAGCAGGGACTCTTGGGAAACTTCCAGGTACATCATGGGCTCAGACTTCAGGGATTTAGGCAATATAAAAACAGTTTTTTAAGATCCAAAGTCATTTACATTAAGTGAGTTTATATCGGTTGGAGTTTTATGTTATTGTTTTATATACATATGTAATTTTTATTGACTATTTCCAGAAATAATTCTGCAGTTAAGCCACAGGCTGTTGCTAGAGATGCAAACTCTTCATTCTTGGCTGCTCTGCCCTAGTTGAGCTAGACAGATTTACAACTAAAGTCCATTTTCACTGAGAAAAGGGACATTTTCCCTCCACCCCCAAATTTCAAGTTCTGGTTTTGAAATGTAACTCTCAGTCCCAACTTTAAATCCTAGTTAGAGCATAATTTCTTGACAAATTCCTCTTTTCCCTTTTTTTCTCTGACATAAGCAGTGTCTCAAAACCATGTAAGGGCAGCTCAGAGAATCAAGTTCTTGCCTTAGGAAGCAAGATTCAAGGTCTTGGCCCACAATACTTGTTCATTTCTGTCTGCTGTTGTGAAAATCAGCTAAAAACATCAGGTGCTTCTTCCGGGCCCTGTGGGGTGAGGGGGAGTAACAGGCAGAAAATCACTTTGCTTGGTGTTGGCCTTTGCTGCCATTTTGAATCTGTGACCAATCTCTGCTGTCTTGCATCTCTGATTTCTCCAGCACAGAATTTCATTGTTATTTCTTCCAGGTGCCTGGGGAGCATTAATTTCTCCATCATCATTTCAGATGGGGAAACTGGGACACCAAAAGGCTGAGTGACTTGCCTAAGGTCATACTGTATGGTAGTGGCCCAGCCGGTTTCCAGGCTATGGTTCCCCATTAAGCCTTACCCCCTTTTTCTCCAGGGTCATATGTTCTAGGTCACCTGAAAACTTTGCCTTCTACCCCTTGGCCATCAGGGACACCTGCTCTTGGTCTGTTCCAGCCAAGGTCCCCTCAGCTCTGGCACCAGAAGGGGTGGCTGGCACTGTGATTCTGTGAAGGTCTTCCCTGGCCTTTTCTCAGTGCAGCTTTTCTTTGTTGCAGTGAGTGGGTTTGCACCTACTTAATGGTCTGAAACTATAAACCCAGCAGGCAGAGTCCAGTGGTATGTTCAGAGGACGTAAACCTGTCCTGTCTACCTGCAGAATTGAAGCACTGTGAACCATTCACAGGCCATCAGAGAGCATTATTCATTTGGCTGCTCTCCCCCAGTGGTTCTGAAGAATTGTCTACAAGTGGGAGGGGCAATGGCCCAGCTGGAGTGCATCACCATATTACCTGACAATGGCTCTTTGTCCTTTTAGTGTGTGACTGGCTCACATTTTACTTACCATGTAAAAAAGTCTTTTTGAGGAGTGCTTCTGGTTTAGGTTTAAAAGAAAAATCAAAGCCACCAAGATACAGCATAATAAGATGTGACCCTAGTGGCTTTTTGCTCTTCCCCTGGGGCTCAAGGGAATGTTAGCAAGGCCCAAAAGCCCACCTGGCAGTCACTATTTTTTCTTTAATGTGCCCTTAGAATTCTTAAACTAGTAGATTTTAATTTAAAAGGAATACTGAGGGTTGATGGGGAGTGGGAGGGAGGGGAGGATGGGTGATGGGTATTGAGGAGGGCACCTTTTGGGATGAGCACTGGGTGTTGTATGGAAACCAATTTGACAATAAATTTCATATATTAAAAAAAAAGCTGTAAATATCTGACGATCAGAAAGAAATGCCTTGCAAAGTTTATGGATTAATAACTCCAGAAGTTTACGCAAAGATGATCCAGATGTTGGAAATATATTTGAATTCAGTATTTTAAAAATAAGTAATTTCACAGTCATCAAAACCTCTGTAAGAATACGAATATAAGCAAACACACTTACATAATAAAAACTCTATTTTCCATTACATTTCATGTCAGGAAATATTCAACAACAAAATAACCAAAGAAAAAGATGTCCTCCTGTCTTTTATGATTGTTAAGTTCCTTTTTATGTTTACCGTATCATATTATTCTAGCACAAATAAATACTCTCTTTTTTGAAATATCAAAAAAAAGGAATATTTTAATAATTTTAATAATTTTTAAAGGAATATACCAAAGCATTTATAATAGCCATAGTTTAGGAGGAAACCAAACCTGCTTTTGCCAATATCTAAACCATTTTATGGACCACTTATCTGATGCAATGGGACTTTCTCCCCAACACCTTCTTCATAGCTAAACTGTATTATTATTATCATACTTCATTGCACAGCTACTTCTTTATCCCTGAGCAGTTCAGATTTGGACCCACCCCATGTGGCATGTTTGTTCTTGTCACTGTCACTGTACTGACAATGCCCCCAGAGGGGTTCCAACTGTAAGCCCACTCCTCAGGCCCCCCTTCCCCCTTCCTCCACCTTTCTGCTTCTCTGAACATGCCCCACAGATTGCTGGGAATGCAAAAGAGTGACATTTCCAGCATCTACAGAGTTATGGCCTTCTAGTTATTTCCTTCCTACCTGTGAGATATATAAGGATGTCATGTTTTGTTTCACACACTTTCTGTGAATGGCGAACAAATGGCTCACTCTTTATGGCCCTTGAGGCCTTAGGAAGGTGTGGATGGGTACCTTTCCCACTTGGCACTTCTGGTTGTTTCCTCTCTCTGCCATTAAAATTGTGTGAACAGTGTATTTGTTTATTCTTATTTCACTTATTTACACCTTATTCCATAAAATGTTTAAGAAAATATAATTACCTCTGTCACAAGTAAGGGCATAGCCTATTTTGTGAAATCTTTAGTGTAATAACAGAGTTCGTATTCAAAATGATTTTCCTCCCATAACACATGTTTTAAATAATATTAGGGCCCAGCCCTGCCCAACAAACACCTATCTTCCCAATAACATATTGAAAACACTAATAAAAATATTTTAACTGTACCTAATTACCATATATAACATTGTTTTTCTATGGAAGCACTAATTCTGAATTCCAAATCTAGGTGCTAATGACATGGGTCTTTCGAGAAGAGTGGGGTGGATGGGTAGGGAAGGATGGATGCCCAACAGATGTTCCTCTAGTCAGAGTTGTGTGTGGTCACTCTGAGGACTGCCCTGGGAGACACAGAGGGCACTTCGGTCCAGTACCTCCCTCCTGGACAAGATAACGGTGCTCTGGAACAGAGCCCTTAAGAAAGTTGTCCTCTCTTTACTTCTCTGAACTTCATGGCTATTCAGTCTATCTTTAAAGTCTCTTCTCCCCCTTCTGTGAGACCCAGAAGTATTTTTCAGCAATAGATAGATGAATGGAAAGATAGGTATTTTGAAAAATCACAATCTTTTTGGCCCATGTTTTGACCCCCAAAATCTTATAAGTTGGTTTTGCTTTCTTGAAGTCACATAAAAGTATGGTTAACAGAGACGTGGTTCTGGTGGGCACAATGGAGATGTAATTTTAATTCCTTCTATTCCCAACCAATAATAATATTGAAATTTTGGGTAAACAACATTGGAGAAGTACTGAAACTTGAGATTCATTTAACTGCTAAAATACTACTCTGCTATCCACAAACCACCAGTTATAAATGTTTCCATGCCCGGTTCAGCTGACAGCAAGAGAATTTGGAAAGTTAGAAGCTAGGACCTAGTAAGAGATGCCAAACACTTCCTTGCCTTCCCTATAATATTGTCATGAGTGTTTTCCTTTAAAATAATTTCCTTAGGGCTTAGAGATCTATTGGACAGCATAATATTCAATCATAAAAGATAATTGTGTAGGATACTTCAAATTGACATAAGGCACCAAAGCCTTTAAAAGCTGCATTCATTCAGAATTGTTTGAGATAAAATGTTGAATAAGAAAAGCAGTATTGAAAATGGACAAACAGTATGATCGCAACCATATAAGAACAGTAAGAAAAAGTTAGAAGGAAATAATCATTTAGCCACATTCTTCAGACTTCTCTTGTGTTCAGGCCTCTTTCCAGCACAAATGTTAACACTGACTGTGTTTTGATGATAGACCTTTAAGGGGTCTTTCCCTCTAATGTACTGTATTTTCTAAATATTTGCTGATGAACATATATTATCTTAAAATGGAAAGTAAAAAATGTCAGTCACAGATCCCAGAGATGTTCTCATCAGTTAACATAAAGAAAAGCATGAGGAAAAAGACAAGTATTTTTCATAGGGCCTCAGGTTAGAACAAGTGAACAGGAAAACCTGTATGTTTCCCTGGGCTTCACCCTTTTCTTCATGGCCTCCTACATCTAGCAATCCTTTGAGCCCGCTTCCTGAAGGGCCTTTGAGTGTATCACCCCCTCCAGTGCAGCCAGCTTCACCTCCTGCTTTCATCCCTTCCCTGGCCCTTCCTCAGAGTTATCAGTGCAAAACTGCCACAATCTTCTTTTGAAAGTGAAGATCTGACCTTGTTCCTCCCAGCCTCAGGCCTTCCAGATGCACCCCTTTGCTTACAATGGCCTCCCTGCCTCACTGCCTGCCTTTCTGTTACTGTCTGGCTCCAGCCCTGGGGTGACTGGGGATGCCAACTCCCAGGACATGACATCCCTTCCCTCTGCCCACCCCATTCCCAAATGCTCCTTAAGCTAACTCTCCTCCTCCCTCAGGTCTCAAGCTCACCAGTAGTTCTTCTGGGAAGCTCCCTCAGCTTCCCAACACTGAGCAAAGTGTTCCCTCTGCCATTCTTCTGTAATGCCTGCACTTCTCAGAAGGTGCTGCCTACCACTCTACACAGCCCACAGCCTCTTGCCCAGGATTTCAAAGTTCAGAAAGCTCTGGAAAAATCAAATGTTTCTCATAACCCACGTGGCAGCACAATCTGGCCTGAATGGACAAAGGACTATTTACAGTCTGTTTTTATACCATTTAGTGTGAATATTCATAATTTCACACCTCTTTTGCTAAAGAGATTTTAATTTTGCTGAAGAAATCTGAATGCGTTTGATTATGGGGTGCTTCTCAGGCATTGCCAGGAGTGTTAAGATGGGATTAGGGTAACTGTATTCCCCATACAATTTCTGACAGTAAAAAAGGGGCACTGGCCAGATGCAACCTCAGGACAGGTATAAATAGGGTGGGCCAGACAGACCAGGGCAACGTTCACCTGTGTGTGCTACATCTGTCATGTTGTCTTTCTGGAAGCCAAACTATCTCAATTCCACAACACTCCCCAAAGCTTTCACATAAGGAATTGCACACCTGTGTCCTAATTGCTGGTTTCTGCATCTCTTTCCGCCACAGTATTTTAAGCTCTGTAAGTATAGGGAAGGTGTTTTGTTCCATTTGTATACCCAGTGCCTTGCCAGACACATACACCCAGGCATCCCCATTGTCCTGCATTTTAACCATGAGTTTTATCATTAAATGTTTTAATACCAAAGCCATTTAATAATCCAGTTTCAGGGGCACATGGGTAGTTCAGTAGGTTAAGTGTCCAACTTCAGCTCAGGTCATGATCTCACGGTTTGTGAGTTCAAGCCCCGTTGTTGCCCTTTGTGCTGACAGCTCAGAGCCTGGAGCCTGCTTCGGATTCTGTGTCCCTCTCTCTGCCCCTCCTCTGCTCACAATCTGTCTCTCTCTCTCTTAAAAATAAACATTTTTTTAATTCAGTTTCAAAGATACTTTTTAGGTTGAACAAATGTGTATCAACCCCTCTCAAATGACAGAAGAATGGTTTTCATAGACAGATAGCCCTAATATTAGTTCACAAAGCATGCAGGCAGGGCTATGTTTTATTTATTCACTTTCTGTTTGTTTATTTCTCTTCTCATACATGGAAATAATAATAAGCACAATAGTTCTAGCATAGCATTTACTGGGCACATATTATATAGTAGTCACTATGCAGAGAACACCTTGTGCATTTTTCATTGAGTCTTTTCAGTAACATTATGAGGCAGATATTTTTATCTTCCCCATCCATCTATCCAGGCCCTCTTCCTCTCTGGGGTGTTCCTTTAATTTCCTGAGTTTCTTTCTGGCAGTCTCCCTGCCTCATCCTCTTCCTTCAGCAAACCATCTCGACCTTCCTTCTTCATAAGCACATTCTTGCCTGTTACCTGTAGTGGTTCCCAATTGCCTATCTCATGGAGCCTGCGCTAGTCTGCCCAGCCTTCACCTTTCCCTGTTGGTCCACATATCCTCTTTACCAGGCAGGGTGATCCCCTCACCCCTACAAATGCCCCCTCCTGGAATTTTCTGTGCCTTTGCTCAGGCTCACCCTACCCACTGTAATGTTCATTTTCCTTTTGATGGAGAAGCACAGAATTTAGTCCTTGTAGACAACCTTGTATTGTTGGCTGATTATATCATTAGTGTTTATCTTGTCCCCTTAGCAAAAACGTTAACTTGTTAGAGTCGAGAACCATGTCTTGTCTTGCTATTGTATCTTCACAGTGCCTGTCACTGTGACTGACAGATGATAGGTAATTAATACTGTGAGTGATGGGCCTTAGAAAGTCAGGGTGCACCAACATTCAGAAACACATCTCTCACGTGGGAGAACCATGTTTTTAAACTCATTTTTACAAGAAGCGTATATCAAAAGTGAAAGAAAAGGAGATCAGAAATGTTCAAGGCCTAAACCTGGATCTAAACATCAAATTATGGAAGAGACAGACACAACTGAACAGTACCACAAATGGGGAAAAAAATAAAAAAGCCTTGGCATTGTAGCTTCTGTCACTCGTTGTGAACCAGGGGAGGGTTATGAGATGCTCAAAACCACAGTTCTGTCTTGGGCCTCTTGAATGTCAGTGTGATGCCCAGGAGGATCTTCAGTGTCTCCTTTTCTTCTCCCTGCTGGGGCAGAGTGTGGCCACAGAGGTGCCGACAGACACACCCAGGGAGACTGGCTGGCTTGCTGTGCACTGAGTTACCAGGTGTGGTAAAGAGGGTTGTATGTCTTTATTTATACAAAATAGCGATTAATGAATTTCTACCCAGTACAGAGAAAGCCATATGCAAAAGCAATCTTTAAGAAAATTGCGAATGAAAGTTCCTAAATACTTGAGCTACAGACTCCTTTTTGGTATGACAAGACATGTTCAGATATGTTGCATTATCAGTTTGGGATGGAACTGGAGATAAGAAAGGTGAACTCAGGTAGCAACTGCCTGCCTTAACACTATTTACAAACTATCAGTTAAAATGTCTGCTCTCCCTGAGGAAAAGAGAGGGAGGGAGAAGCAGAAGGGAGAGTGGGAGGTAAGAGAGAGGGGGAGGGAGGGGAAAGGAGAGGGAGAACGAGAGGGAGAGGGAGGGAAGCAGGACTCTGTACTTGCTCACAGTTTCCCCCTCCATGCCCTGCATGTCTGCCAGCTCTGTTGTTCAAGAGCAGCTATCACAGAAGGAATCCACGACACATGCACTGTCCTTGTTGTGCTGAAGAAAGATTCCATCTTTCTCAGCCAAAATGCACCGCTGCAGCTATAACTTGGGGCATGCGCTATGTTCATCACTTCAACCTGTCTTTGCACATTTGGGCTCCTGTCCAACTGCATTAGGAAATCCTCTGAGGATAGTGATGTCAAAAACCAGCAGTCATAAGTCAACACAGTTGATCTTTTCTCAGTGAGGACCAGGGTGGTGTTGTCACAGAGAAGAAATTATCTTTCATAGAGAAGTGATTTCCCTCAGGGTCACTAGCAGGGCAGTGAGGCTGTGTGGTTATCTGCAACACCACGTTCTTGAGCTCTAAGACCCTGAGTGCTTATGGCTTAAAGGCATCAGCCTGGAAACCTGCAGAAACTTACCCCTGGAAGCTTTTAAAGGCTGTCACTCCCCACTCCACAGGCTGACGCCACCGTGACTGACAGTGCTGTTAATAACACCTTGGCTAGGGGACGGGGAGAGGGAACAGAGAATGACAAAGAACGAATGCACAGGTGTTTGCCTTCATTGTGGCTTCTCTCAGAGGCATTTTTGTTCCTCCCTAAGGAGCAAGATTCAGTACATCTAGTGTTACCCTTTCTAGTGCTCCTTAGGACTGGCCCACCGCCCACATATAATTATAAAACATAACAAGGATCAGTGTTGTTAAGAAAGGGGTCAGTACATTAACCTCTTAAGTAGGCAAAGGGTATTTCTAATCAAGCTTTTGGGGAAAGAATGGAAGGTATATAATGTTTTAGTCCTGGCTCTGCTACCGTGTGTTTTTCTAGCTTTGCTGTGCCTCAGTGTCATCACCTGTCAAACCAAGGAGCCAGACCAGGAGTTTCTACTGCCCTAAATGTCTTTAATTCTATTAAAGATTCTCTATCAGTGCCTGGATTAATGTATACCTTTACAAAAAGTCAAACCCAGGCTACTCTTGTTAAAACAGGACATTAAGTCAGGCATTGCTGGGAAAACAGCTCTTGTGTTACCTTTCTTCAGTGTCTATCTGGTCTTAAAGGGGAGATTCCAATTTCAAGTTCAGTAATACCCCAGAGAGCTATGTGTCATTTTAAAAGAATCTCTCACACCCCCATCTCAAAAATCTTGGACATCCGACATTTCATAACATCAGGTCTCCCTACAAACGGCAAACTCCCACATTTGTGAACCTGCTTTTAGCCACTTTGGAAAAACCCTTTCTCTGTGAATCAGAACATGTTTTACTCAAATAAAATTATTTGTCTTATCCATCATAGGTAAGTAAAACTAATTCATTTTAAGGAATTACTTTAAGCTTATAGAAATGGAAGAAATATTTATAGAGGTGTGAAAAGGAAGAAACTCATTTATAAGTATTTATATAGATGTACATATAATTTAAAATTAATAAGACTTCTGCCCCACTGACCTTAGATTTAATGGCCTAATGTAAGAAAATGGAATGGAATAAATTATCTTATTTTTAATTCTGTTTCACAAAGACAAAGACCATAAGAGAAAATAAGATTAATTTCTTATAAATTTGAGTATATATTCTTTAAATTGTACAGACTTATCTTTATGCTCAAAAATTGCCTTAATTAAGGGAAGAAGTTACTCTGTCGATGAAGGAAAGACTGTCAAAGTAGACGTGGGTTTTAGACCTGAAAACCCATCAGGAGGGAGTAATCAGGTAGGGAAGGAGTACTTTCTAGAGAAATTGGAATCAAAAGACAGGACTTCCATCATTTTTATTTCATTTGCCATGGGAAAACAATACCTAAAACATTCACAATGAAAGAAGGGTTACCCGTGCTTTTGAATGATAAATACAATTTCTGTGAAGAATTAAGGTCACTTAGTTCATTATAATCCAAAGCTTAACAAATATAGTTCATCCCTTTGGACAGAATGATGTACTCCACTATAAGAGATGGAAGGAAGGAGGGAAAATGGAGTTAACAAAGAAATGAAGTGTAAATATGTGAAGGAGCATCTCTAGTCATTGCACAATTGATCACCTAAAGCTTCCTAAACCTAAACATCACTATTCACCCTCCCCCCACTGCCCTCCTTTTAAAGGGCCACAGCCAATTTCTCTGGCATTGTCACCAGAGCGTCGGCCCAGGATCCTATACTTTGCTATTCTGATTTATGAATAGGATAAGTTATGGCTGACCCCTCTCTTTGACTCCTGCTGCTGTTTGTCAGTTATCTTTTAAAATACAGTAATAGTCTCAGATTTCAAGACCAAGGCTGGGGTGGATTTTTGCATCTAGGGCATATATGCACCTGGAGTCCAGTGATGGACAGTGACTCCTGCAGGACGCGACCCACAGGTGGAGAGGAGTGGCCTCGGCGAGTTTTGTGCTAGCGCCTCCATCTGTTGTATAGAACATGCATCAGACAAAAGCACTCACTTCTGCAAAACACACAAAAAAACAGATACCGTTCTCCTATGATGTTGCTATGTTTCTTCTCAAATCAACATCTCTGATGTCCGGTCTTTTTTTTTTTTTAACGTTTATTTATTTTTGAGACAGAGAGAGACAGAGCATGAACGGGGGAGGGTCAGAGAGAGAGGGAGACACAGAATCTGAAACAGGCTCCAGGCTCTGAGCAGTCAGCACAGAGCCCGACGTGGGGCTCGAACTCACGGACCGCAAGATCGTGACCTGAGCCGAAGTCGGACGCCCAACCAACTGAGCCACCCAGGCGCCCCTAATGTCCGGTCTTTAAGTCACCATATTTGAGCCACCAATAAAAATTTAAACTGTGATATAGAATCCTTCCTGTGCAGCTTCAGACTGTATTCAGAGTACTAGGAGCCAAAAGACTATAAACAGGCTTTTTTTTCCTACCCCTGCTCCCAGGAAGAAACTAATAATTAGAGTTTATGAAATGTACTCCAGGCTCTCCCCTCCCCTCCTGCTTTAAGAAGTACTAGGGAGCCCCATTTGATCTGTACATCAAATTTTTTGTTTTTAATTTTCTTCTGATAACTTTTGTGACTGTATGAAAATGAAATGAGAGAATTACTGATGTTTTTCCAGAAATAATAATTAAATTCAGATATAAAAATAAAAACTTACCAAGAGTAGGGGTGACTGGTTGACTCACTCAGTTAAGCATCTGACTCTATTTCAGCTCAGGTCATGATCTCGCAGTTTTGCGAGTTTGAGCCCACACCAGGCTCTGTGCAGATGGTGCAGATCCTTCGTGGGATTCTCCCTCTCTCTCTCTCTCTCTCTCTCTCTCTCTCTCTCTCTCTGTTCTGCCCCTGCTCATGCTGTCTCTGTCTCAAAATAAATAAATAAACAAAGAAAAAAGAACTTTCCAAGAGTAGTTGCAAATAAAAGTGAGAAGTTTCCTTAAATGATTAAAAAAAAATTCTCATACTCAGATAAATTAGTAGGAGCATGAGGATTTTTCCTTAAAGAAGTATTTCTTTGCCTGCATTTCTAAGCAGTCTAAAATTTCTGCCACACTGTTAAATACAAAGTACAGTTGACCCTTGAACAACCTGAATTTGAAGTGCATGTGTCACTTACCTGCAGATATTTTTTTATAAATACTATACAATGCTATAAATGTATTTTCTCTTTCTTATGACTTTCTTAACTATTTTTTCTCTAGCTTACTTTATTGTAAGAATACAGTATATAATTCTTATGACATATAAAATATACGTTAATCGACTGTATGTACTATTGGTAAGGCTCCCAGTCAACAGTAGGCTATTAGTAGTTAACTTTGGGGGGGTGGGGGGAATAAAAAATTACATTTGTATTTTCTACTGCAGGGGGGTTGACGCCCCTAACCTTGCATTTTCAAGGGTCAACTGTGTTTCAAATTAAACAGTTTTCTACTGAGAGTCTTTGAATAGATGGACAAAATAGACAATGGGGACAGTTTACACATTTGGGGGCCTCCCTTGTAGAGAAGAATGTAAAAATAACTAACCTTTAGAAGTTTTTTACACAGGTGGAGGACAATGTGAACTGTTCTGGGCCCCACCTGGGCCTCATTGCCTCAGGCCAGCCAGTTTTTGTGCACAGGGAAGGTGTATTTGCTCCTTAGCTGTACCAGGGAGGACAGGAGACATGGCTAATGCATAGTGTGCCATGGTCTGCATGGGTCACAGGATAGTGGCTCCCAGAGATGTCCCCATCCTAATCCTAGCACCTGTGCCTGTGCCACCTTACATGGCACATGCAGGTGTGATCAGGTTAAGGGTTGTGAGATGGAGAGATTATCCTGAATCACAAAGTCCTTATAAGAGGGAAGCAGGATGATCAGAGCAGAGAAGGAACTGTGATCACAGAAGCAGGTCTCAGAGTGACGTGAGGAAGGAGCTGTAAGCCAAGGAATGCCAGTGGCCCCTGGGAGCCAGAGGAGGCAGGGGAACCAATCCTCCCCTGAAACCTCCAGAAGGAACCAGCCCTGCCAACACCCAGAACTGGAAGAGGATATTTTGTTTCAAGCCACTACTCTGTGGGAATTTGTTAGGCAGCCCAAGGAAGGACATTGCACTTCCCTGACTGCAGCATTTCCTTTCTGCCCCCCCCCCCCCCCCGCCGCTGCAGCACATCTCCCAGGGTCCAGGCCTTTCTGAATGCCCCTCCAAGCTGCCCAGGGCCCAGGGCCCTCCTCAGCCCCTGACTCTGGCTTCTTTTTATTTTCCCAGCTCCCATTTTCTTTATTTCTCTTTCCATTCTCAAAATATAACCCCCCAGGCTTATTTTTCCAGCCTGATGTGCAATCTTCCTTTTCTCTCTTCTGTTTCTTCCTTACGGAAGAAACTGACTAGTCCCTTACTAGAAGAGCAGCACAGAATACCACACTTCTGTAACACTCAGGGCAACTTCTCTTAGTTAACACAGTGTGGATCTGTGCTTTTTAAATAATACATAGACATACACATAGAATAGATACAGCCTATAGAGCACAGGGGGTGGATGGTTTTTGAGGGTCCTAACTATGAAGTACACATTAGTTTTTCATGAAAATGGGGATTGAGAGTTTTTATCACTCCATTATCATAGGCTGTTATCAAGTATGTGCACAAATCCTAGTGTCACTGTCTACTCAGAATACTTTTGGAATTTCCATTTGGCCAGGTGACAAGAAAGCATTCACAATCCTAAGGAGTAATTTATCTGCTCCTTCCCAAGGAAATATGCACCCCTACCACAAAAAAAGGAAACCAGGCCTCAGGCTGCCGCAGAGGTGGCACCTGCACCAGAACACTCCCCTGTGTCCCAGGTTGTACACACGGGAGACCTGAGGCCTTGAAGGTGCCAGCACGCTGCCCTTCTCAGTGCTAGGTGCTGTGGTGCTCAATCTTCTCCAGTTCAACCCCACTTTGTCGACCTAACTTGAAGCAGCAGTCCTGAGTCAGCTCATCTCCCCACCATCTCATTTCCACAGTCAGGAGATGGGTGATTCCATGTATTTTTTCTAATAAGCAAAATCCCCACAGGTAAAAGAGGCCATCACAAAATACTCAACTCTTTCTGGACACAGAAGACTCTTCCTGATCCAGATGCATGTGTGTATTTACCACACAGGTGGAGGGCAGTTCAGGGAAATTGAGTTTGCACGTAAAAGATCTCAGTCCTGACTTCATAGGTGTTGCCCACCCATCCCAGGCCTCATCTCAGTAATATTTCACATGTATATCATCTATAAATACTGCAGTGTGTGTATATGTGCATATATACACAAAGCTAAAGTATACATTAACCAAGATAAGCTGTGTCTGCCAGGGCTTTAATCTCCCCAGGAGGCTGTTATTACTGGAGTCAGGCCCTGGAGCACCAGCTGAGGAGAGGAAACTAGATTCTAGTGTGCCGGGCCTGGGAGGAGGATCTCTTTGTCTCCCCTTTTCTTTTTAGAACACATGAATAAATAGCACTCACATGTGGCCACAGATGATGTAATATGTATGACTTGTCCCTAAAGATGTCTTTCTTGTCAGTATGTTACTTTTTGGAGATACTTTACACTTGATAATCTCCGAGTAATACTGGATTACTATGGAACAAGGGAGAAGAAGGCGCTCTTCTAGCATTTTCTCATTCAATTTGAATAATCAAAGATGGAAGTAGAGGAGCCTGAGTGGTTCAGTCAGTTAAAAGTCCAACTCTTGATTTCGGCCTCGGTCATGATCTTACGGTTCCTGAGATCAAGCGCAGACAGCACAAAGCCTGCTTGGGATTCTCTCTGTCTACACACGCACACACACACACACACACAATCTCTCTCTCTCTCTCTCTCAAAGTAAATAAGCATTTAAAAAAATCAGAAGTGAATGAAAATGTTCAAAGGAAAAAGTTTTCTCTCATGAGCTTTCATTGCTTCCATTTTACTTGGCATCTAGTCTAACTTTTGTGTATGCTCTAAACCAGTGGTTGTTTTTGAACTTGAGTGACCATCAAAATCACCCATGTTAAAACTCAGAATCCTGGGCTTCATCCCCAGAGCTTGTGAGGCATTAGGTCTGGCAGGGTGCTCCAGAATCTGTTCTTCCAACATGTTCTGAGGCAATGCTGGTGTTGGTCTGGGGATTACACTTTGGGAACCACTGATTTAGAACATGAGGTCACAGAGCTCCATGGTTTTTGCATTGTTCTCTGTTTATAAATATCTTAGGTATTTTATTTTACTACTAGTTCAGTCTCCATGACTGATAAGGTGACCACCCATCCCAGTTTGCCCAAGACTGAGGGGGTTCTTGGGACACAGGGTTTGCCATGCTGAAAATGGGAAAGTTCTGGGTAAACTGGGAAATATTGGCCACCTCAGTTACTGATCCAGCTTCCCCAAATCCTTTCCAGAATGGTTCAGCTAAGGTACTGACACAACAGGTCCATTCCAATGGATTCCCTACTCCCACTGAAAGGGCCATGAGGGGTGCCTGGGTGGTTCAGTCCATTAAGTATCCAGCTTAAGCTCAGGTCATGATCTCATGGTTTGTGAGCTCCAGCCCCGCATCAGGCCCTGTGCTCTCAGTGCAGAGCCTGCTTCAGATCCTATATCTCTCTCTCTTCTCTCTCTCAAAAATAAACACTTTTTAAAAAGGAATTTGAAAGAAAAAAGAAAGAAAGAAAGAAAGAAAGAAAGAAAGAAAGAAAGAAAAAGAAAGAAAGAAAAAAAGAAAGAAAGAAAGAAAGAAAAAGAAAGAAAGGAAGAGAAAGAAAGAAAAGGCTGTGAATGTGCCACCCCTGGGTCTTATGGGCAAGGTGGCAGAAGTAATGATGGTAGAACTTGACTGATACTTGCCATCAAAGCACAGTTATGCTCTTTAGAGATGCTAATTAAACCTCACGAGGAATATATAGGAATCACAGACACTGTAAATATGCTGACTTATGGCTGGTAGGCTTACACAGCAAAACAGCTGTTATAGTCTTGAATAGCACCTATGTTGCTGGGTACCTACTGTGTGGCAGACATACTACTATGCACCCTTTGTGTACTAGCTTGTTTCATTCTCCCTGCAGCCCAACCAGTTAATTGTCATTGTTTCTGTTCTCCAAAAGTGGATACTTAAAAGGACCATTTTTACCCAAGGGTCACAGATCTTGTAAGAGGCCAAGCCACAGGTCAAACACTTGTTCTTTTACCACATGACCTTAAAGAACATTAAATCCAAGTCTTTTTATAGTAACCACTATCCTTCCCACCATTCACATTCTTTTGCTTTATTGGAGATAAACCCATTCTGTAGTAGAGGGCAGTGGATTCACTTCAAAATGCCTGGGCTTTTGTCTTGCTTCTTCCACTACTGGCTATATAAGTTAGACCAAGTCACCTTTTTAACCCCTCTGAGCCTCACTTCCCTTATCTGTGAAATGAGGATAATAATGCCTTCCCTGCACTCCACCTTACCTTGTTTTGAAAAGCCATAGAAGTATTGTTGGGGGAGCACCTGGGTGGCACAACTGGTTAAGTGTCTGCCTCTCGATCACGGCTCAGGTCATGATCTTGCAATTTGTGAGTTCAATCCCCGAACTAGGCTCTGCACTGATGGCCTGGAGCCTGCTTGGGATTCTGTTTCTCCCTCTCTAGGCCCCTCTCTCACTTGTGCTCTCTCTCTCAAAAAAAAAAAAAAAAGAGAAATATTGTTTAGGAAGCTGTTGGTAAACTGACAAAGTGCTAAACAAATGTATGCATAGTTATTAAACCTTCTGTTGTTCTTAAAGAAAGATTTGGTGCATCAACTTGAGGAATAGTTAACTTTAGTGAAAAAGAAACAAACTAAATTCAAGTAGCTATCATTAGCAAAAAACTGAAGAAAATTCTTGGGAAGGGTTGGGGAAATGGTTCTTTAGCTGTTTTTATAAGGATTAGCAACTTGTATGACCCATTGCAGAGCAGCCATTTGAACACTGGCCCTGGCCAGTATTGAAGGAACCCAATGAGAGGTGTAGACCCCTCTCTTTGTGAAATGCTCTTGTGAAGACACAGATTACAGATGTGTAAAAGTAGGCCAAGCATGAGCTGTCACTTCCTCAGGGTTAAAAGGTCTCATTACATTTCACTGTGGTTATTTTCCTTTTTGCTTAAAACATTAGGAACTCTAGAGCACTGAACCAAGATCATGAAATATGATCATCCTTTTGCGAATGTGTCTGCTTCTGCCTTTCCTACTTTCCTGTTCTCCTTCCTTATTCTCTGTGTGCAAAGATGTGTCTGCCTATAGCTTTATCATCTAAATTGATACACGTGGATTAAATCATGTCCTCTCATTTCCTCCTGCATTATTTTTTTTTTTTGGTCAAAGCTTCAACTCAAAAAAAAAAGTGCATGATAGTTTTCAGTCAGGTTCAGCTTGCTCACAGACCCATGGGCTTCTCCTCAGCACTCTTTGTTCTCAGGGTTGAGTCACTGGGTGCCAGCTATTGTATTTAAGCCAGAAGAGGTGCACATGGGACCCAAAGAGGAGGTGCCAGAATCTGAGAGTGACAGGGCGGGTTCCCTAGCACAGGGACCTTACAGGGAAAAGCACACATCTACTGTTCATAAGCTTGGCAGTACTGTCAACAGCTACTTCCACATTCTACTTGTCACGGCCAAACGTGTCGATGTAGACTTCAAGGAAGGACTGACATATTAGACATTGTCTGCTACTTCATGGGAGAACTCTCTGTAATAGTATCTAGCATTTAGAAAATCTGTTTCCTGTATATCACTGTCACCCCTTACTCTTCTGAAATAGGAAACATAATTAAATCATTCATATTTAAAATATTGCAGGGACGCCTGTGTGCCTCAGTCAGTTGAGCGTCCCGACTCCAGCTCAGGTCATGATCTCACAGTTTGTGAGTTCGAGCCCCACGTCGGGCTCCGTGTTGTCCAACACAGTCTCTTCAGCTCAGAGACTGAAGCCTGCTTCTGAATCTGTGTCTCCCTATCTCTCTGCTCCTCCCCTGTTCATGCTCTGTTTCTCTCTCAAAAATAAATAAACATTAAAAAAATTTTTAAATATTGCATTTCTAGGCCAGGATTGTAACAGTCTTTATATTAACATACCTGTGATTTCATATAAAATATTACTGATGTGAAGTCTCAAAGGGAGCTACATTCAGTTCTATTATTTCAAAGCCATTCATTGGTTCAGCATTTTTATTGAAGGCTCAGAAATCCATTTATTTCTAATGGTAACTCACTGTGGAGATTTATAACCCTTATTAGAAATGAGGATTCTAAACAGCAGCATAGCTTTTTAGCATTCTCCACATTGCATATTATGTTGGTGATGACATGTAGATTAGTTGTCCTTGGATGTTTCATCGTAGGCTATAGTTGTCAGTCACAGTAAATGACCAACCTCTCACTTTTACCTTCAGGAAAGCTTGTTTGTTTGTCTTAATGTGTTCTTAGAAAGAGGAATGAATCTGTTCTGTGATTGTTTGTAACACCAGACAGGGACAGAAGGAACAAGGAAACAAAAGGAAGTTCTACCTGGAGCAAAATCTTCCTGGTGTAGCACTGTAAAGACATGTTCTCTGACCTCTAACCTCTAACCTATAACTGTCTAACCTAAGAACTTTAGACAGTTAGACTCACTAGACAGAGTTTGTCCTAAATCTTTAGTGTACAACTATAGTGTGAGCATCTATAAAAGCAGCAGATATTTTTCATTTGAACAGATGTCTGTTTTTTTTTAATTTTTTTAATGTTTTTATTTATTTTTGAGAGAAAGAAAGAGACAGAGTGTGAGTAAGGGAGGGGCAGAGAGAGTGGGAGACACAGAATCTGAAGCTGGCTCCAGGCTCTGAGCTGTCAGCACAGAGCCCAATGCAGGGCTTGAACTCTTGAACCATGAGATCATGACCTGAGCCAAAGTTGGACGCTTAACCAACTGAGCTACCCAGGCACCCCAATAAGTCAATTGTTAAATTAAAATATACATGTGTTCTTGGAGTGCCTGGGTAGCTGCAACTTAGAGGTTACTGCATGGAATAATAGTATTTACTTGATAAATTAAAGATTGAAATGAGATAATGTACATAAAACACATCATACTTGGGGGTATGTAGTATATGCTCAGTGAATGATGAAGAGGGAAAACAAACTAGAAACCATGCCTGCTAGTGACAGACCCTTTGCATTTTTATTGATTTTTTTTTTTTTCTGCAGTGGGGAAAAGTCATCCAAAGTCATCCCTTGTCAAGTTGATGACTATGTCAAGTGATAGCAAAAATTAAGTGGGAGATATCCACTTCCAACCAAAGATGGAGTGACAGGGACCAGATCTACCCTCCAGTCCAGAATAAGACAAAACACACATGACAAAATATACAAGACAATGCTTTTCAGTTCTCTGGATATCAGACGGCAGAGGACAGTCATCCCTGACAAATGGGAAACAAATGAGCCCTTGAGAGAATTTCCAAGATCCAGCCTGGGGATAAGAGTTAGCCAGAGCCCAGTGGATTCTCTAAGTTGAGAGGACAGATATGGGAGTTAAGGGAGGCCAAGCTGGCAAGAGTCTGTAGGACAGAGTACCAAAGAGGAGAGAATTGCACAGATTACTCCAGAGTGTGAGGGGGGTTCCCCTAGAGTATTTAGGAAAGTACTGATCAGCACACACATATGAGGAAACTAAGTCTGGGGAAGAACCACCTGAATGGATTACAGGGATCAGTACCAAGCATTCACACAAGGCTGGGAACATTGCCTGTTCCCACCAGCCAGGATGGAAAAGTTCAAAATCCACAAACATTAATTGTAGCACTTAGAAGGGTCTTGCCCCTCTGGTGGGGATTTATTAGCCCTAGATTGGGCACAGCTCTAGACCTACCTAACAAATTTTAGAAGGAAGACTCAAAAGGACCACATTCTTTTCAAGTAAGTTAACTGTGTCCCAGAACAAAGTTCAAGATAATTTACAAGAACAAAAATATCTACCACCCACAAGGTAAATTTCACAATGTATATGACGTCCAATCAAAAATTACCAAGTTTGCCAAGAAGCAGGAAAATATGTCCCATATTGAAGAGAAAAAGAATCTATCAAAACCAACCTAGAACTGATATAGATGTTTAAATTAGTGGCAGGGACATAAAACAATTTTTAGGACCCTAGTCATTTCGTTTTAAAAGACTAGGCAGGGGGCTACTGGGTGGCTCAGTCAGTTGAGTGTCCAGCTCTTTATTTAAGCTCAGGTAATGAGCCCAAGCTTATGGGATCAACTGCACTGACTGTGGAGCCTGCTTGAGATTCTTTCTCTGTCTCCCTCTCCTTCTCTCCCCACCTTGTGCTCTCTCTCTCTCTCTCTCTCTCTCTGAAATAAAAAATTAAATCAAATTAAATTAAAAAATGAAAAGTTAGGCATATAGAAGAAATAAAGAAGACTCCCAAATTGAACTTGGAGAGATGAAATCTATGTTGTCTGACATGAAACTTATATTGGATGAAATTAATGGTATATTAGTCATCGCAAAACAAAAGATTGGTGACCTTAAAGACATAATAATTAAAAACTATACAAAATGAAACACAGAAAAAAAGAATTTCCAGAAGATGAGCAGAGTATCAATTCCAGAGGACAGCTTCAGGTGCCCTAATGTGCATGTAATTGGAGTCCCTGAAAAGAAGGGAAAACAGAAGAGCTATCTGAAGAAATAACTAAGATTTTTCCAAATTTCATGAAAACTATAAACAAAGAGATCCAAGAAGCTCATCCAACCCCAAGCACAAGGAACAGGGAGAAACAGGCACTGAGGTGCCTCAGACTCAAATTGCACAAAACCAGTGACAAAGAGAAAACGTTAAAGAACACGTGACACACATAGGAACAAAGACAAGGATGGCAGCTCTTCATTCTATGTTAATTATGAACCTTAAAGCTGTTAAAACAAATTAAAAATACTGTAACTGTACCATATGAAACTGGTTTTCTAAGTGACTTGTAGACTCACTGTTAAGGAAATTCCCAAAGGGACACTCCAGAAATATTTTGAAGTCCAAGATAATTTCTTTAGAAGAAACAATGCAAGGTTCATTTGTATATGTAAATGTGAAACAGTTTCATTTTGTTTAACAAAAGCAATCTGATTACTTGGTCATGTTTTATATATTAATACTATATATTTCAATCTGCTTTCTGTGCTATTGAAAGCCAATTTGAATATTTACTTAAGATTAGGCCAGGTGGGGTCCACCTGACTTAAAGAAATTATGGCTCTTTTTGAACTTTATTATAATTTTTCAAAAGGCATTTAGGAAGTCCCTATTTGCATGACACTATAGTATGTAAATCTATGTTCCAGGAGCTAACGATGTAAGACAGCCTTCAAATCAGCCTTGTAGGCAATGGAAAGGCAACTTAAACAAAAAGTCTGGGAATATTAAATCGTTTGGTGACACAAAAGAAAAAGGAAGATTTCTGCCTCAGTGAGTGATGGAATCTACACTGAAGTTACAGGTTTACCTGCCCAGGGTTCCCAGGAACATGTTTACTCCTAATATCCAGTATCTATATAAGAAGATACAAATGTATCTGATTCAAAGATGTGGATGTAGTTTGTTAAATTATACCTCTATTCAGTTCTACACTAGTTGTGACTCAGGGGGAGTGTCCCTAGATTGCTACATTGCTAGATGACATTAGTCATGAGACATTTCATTCAGAAAATAAAAAGTTACTTTATAATAGCTAGTGAAAGCTTTTAAGTACTCATTGCAAAGTAGTTTTAAAGGCCTGCACTTAAGGTAATTTTATAGGCTCTCTTGGCTAGTGTTTGCAGTCTTGGGTGTGGGGAAGTCAAATGAAGAGAAAGAGGGAAGTGGTAGATGAATCCTCCCATGATTTTATTGAACCCAGAAGAAATATGGGATCCTACACAAGCCATTTCTGCTGTATCTCTTAAGTGGTTAAATAGATGGATGGATGGATGGATGGATGGATGGATATAAAATTATTGATATATAGGTATAGACATATAGAATTGATGATAGATTGGATAGATAGGTAGATAGATAGATAGATAGATAGATAGATAGATAGATAGAAAGATAGAAAGAAAGATAGATAATAGATAAGACTGAATGCTTGTCTGCCTATGTAATGGGCTACTAGTGCTGGTGATGGTACAGAAGTTATAGTTCCAGAGCATCATTTTTCAATGCAACCTTCATAATTAAGACCATTATATAAGAAAGTGATCTTTTACAACAATGACCATATAAATACACATTTTCTAACATTGGTTTTTGGGTGATCTCCAGCGCAAATGACATGAATTTAAAGTCTTATCATTTATTTCTCTTCCAAAATTTATGTGTATATATGAAAAGCTGACTTTTTTTTCCCAATAAACTCATGTTCCTTTATGGATACCAAATTTGGGGAAAGCACTACCCCCCAAATTCTGCTTATACCACAAAAAAGTTAATTTGATATCTTTATAGAATCTCTGATTTATTTGATACCTATGTCCCTAACAATGACTATTAAGCCATATCTTAAAAATAAACTAAACTGTGCACAGAAGTATAAAGTCCTCAGATAAATTCTTCCATTTTGGATAGTACTTAAGATAGAGACCTTATAAGAGTTATGGTAGATCTGTGACTCAGCAACTAAAGATGTGCATGAAGACTGTAGACAGGTTTTAGGAAATAATCACAGAGAGGATTTAAAGTGGAAACACACATAATTTTAGAAGGTAGGGGGGACTAGAATTGCTTGATTGCCATAGGAAGATTTAAGTGGGAGAAAGAACTTTGGAGTCGGGCTTGGTTTCCATTCAGCATGCCCCACCTGTGTGACCTTAGCAAGCTACTGGATTTCTATAAGCCTTTTTTTTCCATCTGTATAGTGGGGATAAGAACACCTTTCAAAGTTTCTGAGACTAGTAGAAACGATACACCTGACATGTAATAGGTATTCAAAAAAACATAGTGGTTATTTTTGCTGATTCCCAAAGACTCAGAGTCAACTGTGACTCTCGTCTTTCTCTTATCCCCGTATCTTATCTATCCACCAGCAAACTGCACTCTCCTTTGGAAATACATATCTGGAACCCAGCCACATTTCACCACCTCCTTAAACTAAGCCACCACATTCTCTGCCATGAATTCTTCCATAGCAGCCCCTCACCTTCCATTCTTGTCCCAGCTACAGCCCATTCACATGACAACAACAAAGTGACACTTTTAAAAATGAAGTGACATAATGTTACTTCTCCCAACAAACCCTCTCTCTGTGGTGTTCTGTCCTTCAAAATAAAGTTGTAAGTCCTTCCTCAACCTACCAGGCTCTCTATGATCTGCCCCTCCCCCCACTCACCTCTCTTCAACCTCAGTGACCCTTCACCCCAGGGTACACAGACCTGCTCTTCCTTCAGAAAGCTGGAAAGCACAGATGGTTCCCTCACTCCTTCTGTCTCTGTATAAATGTCGCCCTATCAGAGGAGCCTCTGTAAAATAGCAGCTGCCATCGCAGCCTACCTTCTACCTTCTCAAATCTCTCCTCCCATTAGAATGTAAACCCTGTGAGGCTGAGACCCTCCTTATTGTGCTCACTTCTGTGCCTCAGATAGTACATGGAACATAGCTGTTCGATGACTACCTATTGGATGGATGAGTTAATCTTGGCCCCTACATACCATTGAGGGAGAGGCCTGGAATGCAATAGAAAGAGTTCTGGGCTGAAATTCAGAACACCTGGGGCCTGAATTCAGGTCCTGACCTTGATACTCACCACCTGTCTGGCCTTGGACAATATCTAGACCTAGAAAGAACACAGGCCTTGTTCTTCACCCCAGTAAAAATGGAAGCCTGGGCCACTTGCAGCTCTGAACACTGGTTACCTGTGAAGTGTGGGCGAGACTGTGTATAATGTATACCGCGCAGCTATTCCCATCCTTTCTTCTCCCTGTTGGGAATGCATGGGAGTTTTACCTTTGTGTTATGGGAGAAATTATGTCTCTGAGGAAGTTAGTAAACACTGGGGAGGTTACTGCTGTAGGGAAGGGCTTTGCAAATAGCTCTTCCTTTCTCATCTTGGAAAGTATCACATTTGTGATTTTGCCTAAAGCTGGGGTGGACTAAAACTCCATAATGTTCCAATTCTACCTGTGATTCCAAACATTTGTATCTTCCTTAACTTAAAGTGAATATTATTTGAGATAGAGGAAAATGAAGTTTTACAATATTTCAACAGATGGCGCTGCTGGTAGCTATTATCTGACTGTAAAAAAAAATACATTTCAGGTTTACTAACTTAAATAATCTCATTTTGTTAAAAATTTTATTGCATCCTGGGATGATACATTAATCTGGTTAGTCTTTTATTTTGCCAGTACTTCAGAAAATGAGTGATTTTAACCAGTTTGTACAGTGAAGCCAGCCCTGACACATGGAACAGTTCAATCCCCACAGTTGCCTACATTAATATATCATGCACTTTTACCCAGTGGTGTCATAGAAAATATGACAAAATGCTTTACTTGGAGGAAAAAAGATCATTTGCACATAAGTACAGTCCATTTTGGCTTATGACATAAATACAAACCAATCAAGGAGATCTATTTAGGTATTTTAAGTAGATACAAAACAATGACCCATACAAAGAAGATACTGTGATTTCTTAGTGGGCATAGAGAAAGATGCATGAATACTAGAGCCCAAGGAGAAAATGTTTTGTACAGAACGATAGTCAACATGTTAGAGATGTCATTTACACTTATTCATCAGCTTCTTCCACCCCTGACCAGTGTTTCCATCTGGTCTTCAAGCAAGATCATTCTAATTACACAGCCATGCACTTGCTTCTGGGTGTGGTTTCCCTGATTGCATACTTCAGCACAGATTACAAATATTTGGCAGGATTCCTCTTTCTGTGGGAACCAGACAAGTCATAACACCAACTGAACGCTCTACGCTGTTGTGCAGGAAAGAACCGCATCATCTCAGGTTTCAGAGTGCAGAGTATGAGAAACTCGCTTCAGTTATACTCTCCTCTTACAGCCATATGCCTCAGCCGGGAAAGGGCTGGTAATTAGAGTTATAGGCTCCTATTCTACTCCCACCTCCAAACAAGAGCCAGCCCAGAAGTCCCCAACATAGAGTGACATTTGTCTCAGAGAATGGCTTTTTTCCCTCTGTTTATGTCATGATTACCGAGAATGGGAAGGGGAATTTAAGATTCGGGCATGTGCCAAAAGAAGGTTTCAATATGTGATATTTAAGAACTTACTGCTAAGATTAAGGAGGTTGTCACAAATTGTTAGCTTTTAAAAACTGAACAGCATTATTAATGAGTAAAGCCAAGAAATGTTGAGTGAAACAGCCATAATTTTTCCTTTAACTCGAGCCTAAAATTTCCACTTCTGTGCCCCTCTGGTTCCTTTTCACCTTCTTTACTCTGTTCTTCCTGTTGAATGTTCCTACCTTCACAAGGCTCAGCCCCAGGACCCTGGTGAGATTTGAGCTGTGGATGAAGAGTGGGTCCCACCAGGGCCTCCCCTGCTCTCAGAATTAAGGAGCCCATTGGTATAAGTCTGACAATATGAGCATCAGTAATCTGTCAGCATAGTAGGAGATGAGGAATAGATCTCCAACAGACCTTTTAATTGCCTTTTAAGGTTAAACAGTGCTTTTTTATTGTTGTTTTTACTTTATTACTGAAGCTACTTAGCAAACAAAGAACTTCACTATTTGTATAGTTGAAAACAGAAAAGTAATAACAACACTTGGCAGTCCTCTATCACTTTTTATCCAGATGTCCCAAGGTGCTTTACAAACATTAAGCTCAGTCTCCTCCCCACCTTCTTCTTTTTATTTTTTAAGGTAGGGAAAGGGAAAAGGGAAGGGGAAGGGGAAGGGGAAGGGGAAGGGGAAGGGGAAGGGAAGGGAAGGGAAGGGAAGGGAAGGGAAGGGAAGGGAAGGGAAGGGAAGGGAAAAGGAAGGGAAGGGAAGGGAAGGGAAGGGAAGGGAAAGGAAAAGGCAGTTGTGCCTCAGAAGTACTTGAAGGGGTAAAGAAATACTTAAGCCTAAGATCAGCATGGCTTTGGTGATAAGCACCATTAACACAGATAGGCACAAGGTTATCATTCTAAACAACAACTAAACAGGAAGAGGATTAACAGTTTACTCAATATATTTACTTGGGGCCAGGCACCATGCTTGGCTTTTCTCTCTCCCACCCAGCTTTAATGAGGTATAATTTGTTTAAAATAAAAATTACTTTCAGTGTACAACGTGGTGAGTTTTGACAATATATAAATTGTATAACCATCACCACAACCAAGATATAGAACATTTCCCCAGAAAGTTCTCGTCTGCTCCTTTGCAGTTAATCCCTCCCTCCACTTTTTGTCACTGTATTTTTTCCTCTCTAGAATATCGTGTAGAATGTCGTGTAAGGTTTCCCTCTTTAGAATGTCATTAATTTGTAGTCTTTTGTTTGACTTCTTTCACCTCCTATAAGGGCTATGAGATTCACCCACGTTCTTAGTATGTCAGTAGTTCATTGTTTGTTGCTGAGTAGTATGCCACAGCGTGGATACATACAGTTTACCTGATGAGCAGCTGAAGGCCATTGGGTTGTTTTCTTTTGGAATGATAGAAATGTTGTTTCTCTGAACATTCATATACAAGGTTTGTGTGGACATATGTTTTTATTTCTCTTGGGTAAATACTTGTGAATGGGATTGCTGGTTCATATTGGGAAGTATATTTTTAACTTTATAGGACATTGCCAAACTGTTTCCCAAAGTTGCTCTGCCCTTTTGCCTTCCCGCCAGCAATGTCTGAGAATTCCAGTTGCTCCACATCCTCCTGTTTCTATATTATTTCGGTTACTCCCCATAACAACACTATGAAGTTAACTATTATTGTTGTTATTCCCATTTTACAAACGAGGAAACTAAGACCTAAAGACAGCAAGCGACTTGTGTAAGGTACATAGTGAACAGATAGCAGATGCAGTGTTTATCAGACCAGTTCTATTAATGCCAAAACCCCCCTCACCTTCAATTACAAAGTGTACTTTTAAGGTCACAAAAGCTTTTGTTGGTAATCTGGAGGATTTTAAGACAGATAAAATATGATTAGTTATATGTCAAAAGTCAAGAGCCTGAGTTATAAATACAAAGTTGAATGAATGTGTGCGAAAGAATTTTTAATTAATAGAAAAACGAATTTAGGGAAACAAGTGAGATGAAAACATCTCTCATGTCTGAAGCCTTTATTCCCCCAAATCAGCATATCATGCCATTTCTATATGATACCTACCCACCCCCTCCTTGAAACCCATAGGAGTAAATGCTTACATCCTATTTGCTGAAGTTGCGAGAAAAGCCAGCACTGAAGCCAGGCTTTCTGGGTCTCCGACATCAACCTTTCAGCCAGTTTCTTGGGTTAAAATGATTTGTCCTTTGTGACAGGGCTTAAAGCCAATATCCTAAAATTTTAAAACTAGAGCCATTGGTGGGGTAAAATGTATATTATAGGAACCAATCCCAAACGGAAAGGAAATTAATGAAATCAGCAGAGTGAGGTTTCTATGCATTCGCTGCACATATGTTTTCTTTGCCTTTTCTACATCGCCTGTACAGAGATCTCAAGTCGGGAAATTCTCGGGACCAACTAGACCAGTAGTGGCGCTTTCTTTATTTGAATTTAAACATCAGAAGATTTTGCAGAAAAACTCAGATTCCTCTTTCTGAGAAATGAGAAGACCTTGAACACTGGATGTACATTCCCTTGCTGATGTTGTTTGCCTGCTTTCTTGGCCTAAGGGGCATGTTGTGACCGTGGTCCACACAATTGGCTAAGGCACCAGAGTAGTCAAAGAACAAAACCTGAATCCCTTTAATTGGGGAGTCTTTGTGAAGCTGAAGAGAAATGCCAATAGTTCACCTACCATTGGTTGTCAGTTTGGTGGGATGGAAGGCTAGAGAGGGAAGCCCCAAGAGAACTTGTTTGGGCTTAAGAACAACACTGGCTTCTTCCTTTCTAAAAGTGTGACATGTTGGGACCCCTGAGTGGCTCAGTCAATTAAGTGTCCGACTCTTGATTTCAGCTCTGGTCATGATCTCACAGTTTGGGATCCAGCCCCATGTCTGGCTCTGTGCTGACAGCATGAAGCCTGCTTGAGATTCTCTCACTCCCTCTCTCTCTGCCCCTCCCCCACTTGCACTCAAGCGCTCATGCTCTCTTTCTCAAAATAAATAAGTAAACAGTTTTTAAAAATAGAATAAAATAAAATTAATTAATTAAAAAATAAAACTGTGATGTGTTATAAAGTGTGCTAAGATTTGGGGGAGGGCAAAGATTCTTTTTTTGCTTTTCTTTATATTTGTCTTAGAATAAGTTATAGAATATAATAAATTTCATCAAATCACTCACAATTACATGTGCAATTGGGGGTAAAGTGTAGGTATTCAGGAAGCATCAAAGTTTTTGAAGAAAAGAGCATTTCATAAACCTAGAACATATCAAATACTGAAGACTGTAAGCCTTAACAAGTGAAGGGTCTGTAATTTGGAGCTAGATCTTCTAAGTCCCATAAGTTTTCCATTTAAAAAAGGAGAGTGGGGTGCCTCGGTGGCTCAGTTGTTTAAGTATCCAACTTTGGCTCAGGTCATGGTCTCAAGGTTTTGAGTTTGAGGCCCGCTTTGGAATCTGTGCTGACAGTTCAGAGCCTGGAGCCTACTTGAGATTCTGTGTCTCCTTGCTGCCATCCCTCCCTTGCTCCCACTCTGTCTCTCTCTTGCTCTTGCTCTCTCTCTCTCAAAAATAAGTAAACATTAAAAAAAAAAAGGAGATCAAGTGCCTGGCTGGCTCCATCCATAGAGCAAGCAACTCTTGATATTGGAGTTGTAAGTTCAAGTCCCACATTGGGTGTAGAGATTACTTAAAAATAATTTTTTTTTGAAAAGAAGTCCCATTGGGGTGCCTGGGTAGTTTAGTCAGTTTAAGCATCCAACTTTGACTCAGGTCATGATCTCGCAGTTTGTGGGTTCGAGCCCCGTGTCAGGCTCCATGCTGACAGCTCGGAGCCTGGAGCCTGCTTCAGATTCTGTGTGTGTGTGTCTTTCTCTCTGCCCCTCCCCTGCTCACACTCTGTCTCTCTCTTTCTCAAAAATAAACATTAAAAAAATAAAAATGAAAAGTTTTCGTGTTAACATGCTAAATGCAGGTCCACAGCATTCTTTTTATTCAACTTCTAGCACTTTCTTATGATGCTCAGGAGACTAGAGGGCTGGTGGGATTTGATTGGTCCCCTCCCAGCCCTCTGTAACTGCTTTTGGTAAAAGCCTTTTCTGTCAGTCAGGCAGCCTGTGCTGTGCACCTAGGTCTGCCAACTCTTCACGCAGAGCCACACTCCATCCTGAGCAAGGAGCCTTTTGTAATTTCCCAAACTTCAGATTCTGAACACTGTTAGGGCTACTTATTTTCTGTGCCATTTTGGAACCATGCATGCTAGAACACAGCTGACTGAAAATGAAACATAAGTGACTTATCCAAAAATGTGGCAGAATTTTCAGTGTGATGTCATATATATCAGTCAAGCAGAAGCTTTTGTCACATTCAGATAAGTACCAGCATGTCCAGGTGGCAGGATACTACCCAGAGGCAAATGAGCAGACACATTCCTCTCCCTGCCCTGACATACACCCTGTGTCCATCACCTCTCCGTTTTGTGTGTGTGTGTGTGTGTGTGTGTGTGTGTGTGTGTGTGTGTTGCTTCTTTGTTTTTAGCCACCTTCCTAGGGAGGTAGCAGTAAGCCCAAGAATTATATTATATTACCTCTAGCCCACTTCTGTGTTTTTTCTTTAGGAAACATCATCCAGAGTGATTTGTCATGAGAAGCAGTGTTTTAGGTCATTTATATCAGTTTAAGAAATGACAAGGATTCTTGAACACTTACCCTAAGTAGACATCCTCACAGACTTAGTTCATAGTTTGCCTGATTGGGAACACTCTGTGCAAAAGTAAGTATAGGGGAAACTGCTCTGTGATTCTGATAGCTCAGATGTTGCATCTAGAATATATGCCATAGATGACACTTTGCCTTTAATGTAAGGATCTCAAAGGACATTATCAATGTGACATTACATGTTCTGATATATCTCCCAAGGGAGAGAAACGAGAAGACAGGCACCATTCCTGATATAAGAAATTGAACCACAGTAAAGAATTAGAGCTAAAATCTGACCTGAGTACTTTAGAAGACAGAGAGTTTAAGAAGAGAAATAATAGGCAAAGGGATTCTGATATTTGGGATCGGGACTCCAAAACATTTCAATCCTGATTTGGGTCAGCCCCCCCCCCCATTTATTCACCGTAACTCATCTCCTACCTGTCCTGTTCACTAACCCATCTATCCAGAACCATGTCTTATCTGTTTGGAGGATTCTGGAAGAAGTCAGGTTGGTGAAGGGTCCACAAATTTTGAATTTGTGTTAGCTACAGAAAAATGCTTCATGAATGAAGGTCACCTCTGAGGCTTGGTGGCAATGATGATGGTCTACTGAACAGCTGATATTAAATACAATAGATTCTCTTAGGCATTAAAATCTCCTCTCCATGGGCAACTGAAAATGTAATCTACAAAATGAGTATAATTTCAGTTTACAACACCTAACCTAATCTGTAAAATTACAGACTAGTTGAAATTAATGATCAATTTGGCAGGTATTTGTGCAATAGGACTATGGCTTATCCATGGTACAACATCCAAGAACAATATATTCCATTGTCAATTTTTTATTTTGTTTTCTTTCCTTTTTTTTCTTGTTTCTAGGAGACCAATTAATTGTTCAAAGGTACTATATAGAGGAGATTTCAAGAGCATTTACTTTGGCACGGTCTCTGCCCTTTTGTGGTCTGGCTAACAATAAAGCTAAAATTTGTTTTGTAATGATGGTTCCAGTTGGACTGGAATCCCTTTGAAGTTCCTGCATTTTGCTGTTGTGAGAGCTCAAGATATTATTTGATTGCAATAAAACACTCTTGAACATTATCAAAATATGGTGCACACTGAACTGTAGCAACTTGCAGTGGCCAGACTCCCCCTTGCAGGTGTTCTGCATGAGTGGAGCACACAGCAAATAAAGGTGTGCCTTCCTCTGCATCCATTTAGTGCTCGGTCATTATTCCATGGTCCATTCATGGACCTTAAACTCCCTGCAAGGTCAATATCAGCAAGTGTGGAGAATACTCTTTTAGACAGGGTTACTTTGCTATCAGAATCATATTCCAGGTATTAGAATGTGCTCTGGTAGGTGCTTATTTTAAACAAATAATGAAATCCTTGTAGTGTTAAGTGACACTGCTGACTGGGCTGTGGGCTTGTGTAAATGAAAATATTTAAAGTGATTTTTAATGATTATTTTAAATAATGAAAAGAAATGCCTGAAAATATATTTTGACCCAGAGAAGTCTTTCTTTACAGAAACTTATCAACATGTCATGTGAAAAAATAATTATAAAATCTATTTTAATCTTTTACCTCTGACTGAGTCTTAAATTAAAATGTTCTACCTGTCTGGTTTTTTACCACTTCCCCTGACTTACGTTTTGCCTTTTCATGTTCGATCTTAGTTGCATTTAGTTGAGGAGAAAAATAAAAGTCCATTAAACTGTTTTCTGGTTCCCACTCTAACATATAAGAAGTGGGGAAGTCTTCATTCCTAACCTCACAACAGGAAGAAAACTGAACTAACTGAAAATCAACAACTCTTCTTAGATCCATCAGAGAATTGAGGTCACAGAACAAAACTGCTATCCAAAATTAGTAAGAGAGGTGAATACAGAGAATCAGAGAGCTTAGGAACAGAAACTTCCATTGGGCTATCATCAGGTAGGAACACATTAGATGGTTAACTAATTGCTGGAGGTTGAGTGTGGACTAGCTTGAGAGATCAAAACTCTTGGGGGCCCAGTATCAGGACCCCACACTTTCATGAGTTCTCCCTCACAAATTTTACTTGTTCCCAGAGTTAAGATCAGAAAATGGGAGAAAGATCAGAGAAAAATCCCTCATGCTTTCGCCAGAAGGAGGAGAAAAGTAACCATTTTGAAATATGTCCAGAGAGATCTGTTTCCCCTTAGCAAAGGCCTTCCCTCAAGGGAAACGATTTTACCAAAGCCTAAATGATGTGAACAAAGGCAAATACCCACCTCCAGTGCCCTTGAGCACTCTTGTGTCACTTAAGATGGAGAGGAGGAAAACTGAGAAGCACTTATGAAGGTCACAGCCCACGGACACAGACCCAGTAATAGAATGAGAACTAATCATAGGATTATAGAATGTTTCCTTTTCTCCCACATTTTAACACCACATCCTGTATAATAATGGGGGGTTCCAGCTGAAAGAACTGGTCAGACTCCATTTAAGAAGGAGTGTCTAGGGAACCCAAAGACAAAAGGGGAAACAAAAACAAGGACACTGGAGGAAATTTTAGCCTCCGATGCAGCAACAGCAGATAATAAAAACAACCTAACTCGTAGCCAGACATAAACCTCACACCAGAGGCCTATTGACCTTAGATTCTTTTATCCAATACATCAAGTCTGGCTTCCACCTATAAGATATGCTAAAAGGCAAAAGACACAGCCTGAAGAGACAAGGTGAGCATCAGAACCAGACTCAGATATAGAAGAGATTTTAGAATTATCACACTTTAAGTTAAAATAGCTGTGATTAATATACTCAGTGATCTAATGGAAAAAAAAAGGGACAACATGCAGAAACAGATAGGTAATGTAAGCAGACAGATAGAAACTCTATGAAAGAACAAAAAGAAATGCTAGAAACCCTAAACAATGTAACAGCAATAAAGAATGCCTTTAATGGGCTCATCGGTAGACTGGACATGGCCAAGGAAAGAATCAGTGAACTTGAAAATATGTCAGTAGAAACTTCCAAAACTGAAAAAGCAGAAAGAAAATAGAATGGAAAAAATTGGGACAGAATATCCACGAACAGTGAAATAATTACAAAAGGTGTAACACACATGTAATGGGAATAGCAGAATGATAAGAAATAAAGGAATAGAAGAAATATTTGAATAAAAAAATAGATGAGATTTTTCTCAAATTAGTGGTAGAACACGAAACCACAGAGTCAGGAATTTCAGAAAAGTCCAAGCAAGATAAATACAAAAAAACAAAAAACAAAAACACTGAGGTATATCATATTCAAACTACAGAAGGAAGCTGGTAGGGGGAGAACATCTATAGAGGAACAAGGGTAAGAATAATATCAGACTTCTGTTTAGAAACCATGCAAGCAATAGGAGAGGGAAGTGAAATATTTAAGATGTTGAAAGAAAAAAAAATACCAACATAGAATTCTGTATCTAGTGAAATCATCCATCAAAAGTGAAAGAGAAATAAATACTATCTCAAACAGAAATTAAGGAAATTCGTCACCAGTGGACTTACCCTGCAAAAAATGAAGTTAAAAGAAATCCTCCATGAAGAAGGAAAATAATATAGGATATTTTTGTGGATCTTGACAAACTGATTCTAAAGTGTATATGGAAAGTCAAAACACCAAAAAAAGCCAACAAAGTACTTAAGAAGAACAAAGTCAAAGAACGACACTACCTGACTTCAAGACTTACCCTAAAGCTACGGTGATCAAGACAGCATGGTATTTGCAAAAGAATAGACAAATAGATCAGTGGAACAGAATAGCCAAGAAACAGACCCATGCAAATATAGTCAGCAAGTCTTTGACAAAGGAGCAAAGGCATTCCAGTGGAGGAAGGCTAGTCTTTTCAACACATGGTGCTGGAACAACTAGAAATCTATGTGCAAAAAAATTAATCTAGACACAGACATTACACCCTTCCCAGAAATTAACTCAAAATGGATCATAGACTTAAAGGTAAAATGCAAAACTGAAAAACTTCTGAAAGATAATATAAGAGAAAAATCTAGATAATCTAATGACCTTAGAGTTTTTTAACTACATCACCAAAAATGACCTTGGATTTTCAGTTTCAACCCCAAAAGCACAGTCCATGAAAGAAAAAGTTAATATGTGAGGCATCGTTAAAGTTAAAAACTTCTGCTCTGTGAAAGACACTGTTAAGAGAATGAAAAAACAAGCCAAAAACTTGGAGAAAAATCTTCGCAAAACACCTATTTGATAAAGGACTAGTATCCAAAACATACAAAGAACTCTTAAAATTCAACAATAAGAAAATGAACAACCAACCCAATTACAAAATGTGCAGAAATCTGAACAGACACATCACCAAAGAAGATATACAGCTGACAAATTAACATATGAAAAAATGTTCAACATCCCTTGTCATTAGGTAATTGCAAATCAAAGCAATAACAGGAGGGGCAGCTGGCTGGCTCAGTCAGTAGAGTGCGACTCTTGATCTCCGGGTTGTGAGTTTGAGCCCCACATTGGGTGTAGAGATTACTTAAAAATAAAACATTTACTAAATAAGTGAATAATGGAATACCACTACACACATTAGATTAGGGAAAATCCCAAACACCAAATGTTGGCGAGGGTGTAGAGCAACAGGAACTCTCATTCATTGCTGGTGAGGATGCAAACTGTCACTTTGCAGGAATGTTTGCAGTTTTTTAAAAAACTAAACAGTCTTACCATATACCAGTTACACTGCTAACTATTTACACAGTTGACTTCAAAACTTATGTCAGCATAAAAGCTGCATATGACTGTTTATTCATAATCATTCAACTTTATTCATGATCACCAAAAACTGGAAGTAAGCAAGATATCCTTCAGTATGGTACATCCATACAATGGAATATATTATTCAGTGATAAAAAGAAATGAGCTATCAAGCCACAGAAAGATATGGCATGTTTAGACTACAAGTTTAGGTACATATTAAGTGAAGAAATGAAAGAAGCTAATCTGAAAAGCCTACATATTCTATTATTCCAACTACATGACATTCTGGAAAAGGTAAAACTATGGCGACAAGAAAAAGACCAGTGGCTTGCAAAAGGTTCAAGGGGAGAGAGGAAAGGATAATAGGTGGGGTACAGAAGTTCTTTAAGCCAGCAAAATTATTCTGTACACACTGTGATGCTAGGTAGATACGTGATATTGTACATTTGTCAGCACCCATAGATTGTACAGTACAAAGAGTGAACCTAACGCAAACTAGTCAATGCATCAGTACTGGTTCATCAGTTGTTACAAATATACCACTCTAATGCAGTATATTACATAATAGGGGAAATTGTGCAGGAAATGGAGGAGGAAAGCATATATGGGAACTCTCTACACTTTCTGTGTAATTTTTCTGTGAAGCTAAAACTGCTCTAAAAAACACAGACTTTGAAAGAAAGAAAGAAAGAAAGAGAAGAAAGAAAGAAAGAAAGAAAGAAAGAAAGAAAGAAAGAAAGAAAGAAAAGAGAGGGAGGGAAGGAGGAAGAGAGGAAGGAAGGAAGGAAGGAAGGAAGGAAGGGAGGGGAAGAGGGAGGGAGTGAGGAAGGGAAAGGCCCATTGACAATTTATCTGAAGAGAAGTCCTAGTGAGAAACTTGTAGGCTAATCATGCCAAAAAAAGTAGTGGGAGGGAAGAAGGGATATGGCAATGCACTGATCACTTGGCCCTATATTTTCTGGGAACCAGGCAACCTGTGGATTTGTGCAGGCATCATTCTGCTGAGGGTGAGCAGATTGGACAGCCTGGGATGTTAGAGAGAAAATAGTCAGTACTAGTGATGGCCTGAAACTGGAGAGGTTCTCTGAAATCCCAAACCTCATTTGTTTTCACGAAAGTTCAAACCACGGTGGGCCTGCTTGATCCTCTGCCAGCTGCTGTTGGCTGATCGATGGTTTGTTTCATGCTGTGTTTAAAAATATGGAATTAGGAATTGGGTGGTACATTCTGAATCCCTGCTGAAATGTCTGGCTGGGCGTGGTGGAGAGTGCAGAGCCAGCAATAAGCTTGTCTTTCCCGACATGCCCACAAGGACACAAGGGAATGGAGTTCTCTCCAGCCTAGTGATGACTCTGACTTCTGACCAGCAGGGCTCAGAAAGCCTGCTCTGAGAGGGTCAGAAGAATACAGCATGAGACAGGACACATAAATTATGAATAAATAACCCCCTTCTGCACCCACAAATTTGCATCACCACTGTTCCATTGCCCCGTGAGGTGTTTGGATCCTCTTGAGACTTTTCACTTTCTGGAAGATTTTTCAGTCCAGTGGCAAAATAGGTCTTCTCTCTATACTGCCACGTAAAACCTCTGCAGTCTGTCATTTCTTGGGATCCTCTTAACCAATCTGAGAACTATCTCTCAGCATCTGATTTTGCCGATTAAGGAGACCAGGCATTGTGAAATGCCTTTTTACACTAATCTCAAAGACTTAAATAATGACAGCTAATGTTAGACATAAAACTAGAAATTCCAGGGAGATTTTTGTTTCTAAGAATTATCGCTCTGCTGCAAAAATTAAACATAACTCTAGATCTCTATATTTATGCATGCCTATATACACACACAGAAGCCACCCAATCAGTGTCTCATCGACTACTTTCTGTCACATCAACCCTGCTTTCCCACCTACCTCTGCCTCTCTTTGACTCCATTTTTATCCTAACCACCCACCATCCCCCACCAGTTCTCTCCCATTCTCTTCCATCTACTCTCATTCATTCGTCATGATGTGGACACCAGACCACCCTTATCATTTTGGAAAATACAACATAACAGTGGCTTCAAATTTGCCAGTACCTCCTTTAACCCATACCCATCATCCATAAAGCCATACCCAAATGTGCTTTTATTGGGTGACTACTAGGCATTTGTCAAATCCACTGCAGAACACTCTTTTGTATAAATACAATAAGGAACTATGTGGTGGTGTTGGGTCTGTGATTTTGCCTATTTTTAATTTATCTCATTCAGGAATACACAAAATGCTTGCCTCTTAAATCATCAGAGTGATATCATTCATTCAGTGTCTCTGTTTACGTAGGGGTTTACATATATATACATTGGTGACTATAAGCTAGAAAATAAATAATGCCCTTTATCAGGAGTCTTTAGTGGTAGTATGGAGTGTTAGTGGTGTTGCTTTTGGCCTGATCCCAGTGGCAAGCCATTCACCTCCTCGTCAATATGGCACTTCATAGAAAAGCAACTTTTTACAAAAATTTTTTAAACATTTATTTATTTTTGAGAGACAGAGAAGGAGCTGGAGAGGGGTAGAGAGAGAGGGAGAAAAAGAAGCCGAAGCAGACTCCAGGCTCTGAGCTGTCAGCACAGACCCCAACGCAGGGCTTGAACCCACAAACCTCGAGATCATGACCTGAGCGGAGGTCAAGACGCTTAACCGACTGAGCCACCCAGGCGCCCTATAGAAGAGCAACTTAACAGAAAATTTGTTTTCGGTCGCTTGCTTACTCTGAACTGGGCATAGAGAGAGAGGCAGATTTTTAAACACATGCACCAACATGAATGTGTCTGAAAACTCATAAATGAGAGTGATAAGCCTGCTACCAGGCTCCAACAAGCTGCATCTTTGTAGGTCACAGGTGCTCAGGAAGGGTGAGTTCAGTGAGGCTGATTAACACCTTGGACAAATTTTATGTGCTGGGGCCTTTGTGGGTTACTGTGGTTTGCAGGACACCGCCATCAGATCTTTGCCCCCAGTCCTTAGACTCACGCCTTCTGAAGGCCCCCGTGGTTGCTGGGAGATGAGCAACATGGAAATGAGCTTCATTGCCTAGAATTTCAAAAAGCCCTGCAGCTATGTGGTGACAGCAAAACTGAGCAAAAGTCCGCCTGGATGAGCAAGGAAAGATGAACAACTTGTAAGAGGCGTGGTTCATTGAATCCAACCTCAGAGCAAGAGTTTTCATGTTTTCAGAATGAAGACGCATTTTTTTAAGAAGTACGAGGTACTCACCCCAGGCCATGGTTTGACCTGCAGATGACTTCAGCTTTTGGAATCATGGAATGCAGAATGAAAACTAAAAATACAACTGAAGACAAAAGACACAAAGATGATTATCTCTCTTACTACTGAACTGTTACCTTAGGAAGATTATGTCTAAGGAATATAAGTCTATTTAATTTTCCTCATTTTAAATGTACTTTTTCATTATAAACCAAGTTAGAAAATGGTCTAGCTTTTCACATTAGTGTACTTTTTTTCTCTTATCTTCACATGGATAAACCAATTCCATTGAAATATCTGAGCTACTCATTAATTAAGAAAAACAAGGCATCAGTTACTAGACATGATGCCTCAGAAACTTACAAATCCCTCATCCAGCCCATGTTACATGAAGTCGGAAAGGCTTGATCAAAGTTTCCCTAGGCATTCTCCTCTCACTTTTAGTTCAGGTGGAAAAAGCAAGCCAACAGAAACCCTTCATACTAAAATAGCTCTTTCAAATCAAAGCAAGAAAAGTATTGCATCAGAAAGTTGTATACAATGGCTGTGCCCAGGGCATCCCTTCCTGCCTCTGGTCCTCATTTCAAACATGTAATACCTTCTCCTTTCCAAGCCACCAGCCTTTCACCCTGCAATCCCAGAAGGCCACCCAGCACTGCGGTAGGCTCCCTCATTCTCATGTCATGTCAAACAGGCATTTTCTTCTTCCTGAAGATTTCATGGGTCTAAAAGTTCTGTTCAATCTTTCCACTCCTTAATAAAGCTGAGGAGACATTCCTGAGAAGCCCACCAAGCCTTCCATGGGCAACTTCTGTGGTCTCTGCCATAAACTGGCTATTATAGGACAGGTCGTGACAGCTCTTGATGGCAATGCTCTTGCTTCCAATGAGTTCACTGTGGAGTGTGGTGGAAGGTGATGACATCATTTTTCAACACCCCCATTTAAATAGCGAAACAATGCATATTGTTTCTTTTTATTTAAGTGACAGAGGGAGGTGTTATTCTCGAAGTACATTTTTTTTTCTCTAAATAAATGCTTCATACATTTGCTGAATCCTAAAGATGAAAATAATCTTAAAGATCATAGAATTCTGAATTGTGTCCCAGAGCCTGAAAGAAGAGGAGATGCCATCTCCTCTGAAGTACACACTCCCTGATGAGCAGGCAAAGACCTAAAGAGGCTTGTGAAACTTCCAAAACCTGGCTGTGACAGCACCAAGCCTTGATCCCAACTCTCCCAATCTTTCATCTGTTTATCCCATGAAATAAATGCCTCTTCTGTCTCCTCCTTCTGAAGAAAAGAAAACAATTAGAATGACTCTTTTAATCAGGCTACCAAGACATTTGACAAAGTTTCTTTGACCTCAGTATTAGATTTTAAGGTTTTGGAGAGTTCTCCCTTGACTAGTTGATTTCTTGATAATATCAATTTGAGTAAGATATGTATTCCCTTCAAATCTGTGACTCTTCACTAATTCCAGTGATTGAGGTCCACATGTAAATCCCTTTTGATAACTCACTGGCTTTATGGTCCTGAGCTGATAACCTTGGTACTTGCTTGATTTTGCAATAATCAGATGAAACCTTGCTTTCTAGCAACACATATTCCAAAACACCTTATTTCTAAGTTAATAGTATTTTTTTTCCCTTAATGGAGAATATTCTCTTTTAATGTTTGGGTTCCTTTTTTACCCTGTGTCTCTGAAAATATCTACATTTCCTGCCTGTTTTTTTAAAACTTAGAATTTATAATTTAAATATAGCTTTATTTCATTGATAAAACATTTTAAGGTAATTTTTATTAGAGTTCATAAATCTTATAATCATGCATGTATTTGCTTGCCAATGTACAATTTTAGCATTTTGACAGAAAGGGACAGTATTCTACTTATTTGGAAGCTAAGCCACAAAGTGACTGAATAATATTTTTATACAGAAAAAATTAACACTGCGAAGGTTGATCTTCTCTTTTGAAATAGCCTTACACTGAAGTATATTTAATAAGTCATAAATATACTCTTATATTTTATAGAAAATCTAGGTTTCATTCATTTGAAATATTAATAAATAAATAACAATGTAGTGGTAACTACCTTCATTCTTCCTGGGCATGTATACAGGTGAAGCTTTACTAGAATGTCAGCTACAAGCAGATTTGTGGAAAATTAGGATATCACTAATATGCTTGAATGGGGAGAGGATCCCAATATTCATTTGAAAGAAACTTAATCAGGACAATACATATGTTCAGTGGCTCTTAAATGTCCAAGTTGCTGATAACTGGGACACACTTTTTCATTCTTTATTGGAATGGCCACCTTGGAGTAAACCTTTGAGAAAGAAGAAAAACTAATAAAAATATATCACTTAAAAAAATTCAGAAGTGTTTCAGACCAACTCTCATACCCATTCCTATGCTGCCATTATACCAACTGGTCTTCAGAAGGACTGTCACCATCAATTTTTCATTTTTAAAGGACTTTAATTCTTTCAGCATGTTCATATGGTTTTATAAAGCCCCAGATACCCAGCAAATCCCCTTGGTGTTGTAAGACAAGATTGCTGTTAAAAAATGTTTAGGCTTAGTCAGCTTCTTCTCACTGCTGACTTCATGAGGGGCTCTGGGAAATGGTGTTTATACTAAGCTTAAATTGATAGGGCAAGTTTAATGCAGTAGGGTCAAAGGTACAACTGCTTAGCTGGTCTCATCAACCACTCAAGTTTCAGCATCGGTTTATAAAGAAAGGTCTGTAATGATAACATCTGGCTGCTTGAGCGTGACTGCGTTTTGCCTACTATGATTGAATGGAATTTAATGGTGGGGAGGAGAAAACTTAGGGCAATTTCATTCTTGAATTATGGTTCCAGATGGACAAGGCAAAATGGCAGACTTTGATCAATCTGAATCCAGCCATCTAGCAGTTTCTTGAGCAGACTTGCTTCTTCCATCTCCACCCCACCTCTGGGCCCCTGTAAGACAAGCATCCTTGCTGAGTCAATGGCAGAGGCCCAGAGTAGGCACAGCTTTGAATAAGCTACTCTTTGGTATTATGCATCTAGCTTGGCCTTGCCTTGTTGCTCTGTGAGGAGTCTAAGAATACTTGTGCTCAACAGAAAACACAGCACCCTTCCCCCAGAGGGTGCTCCATAAATGCTTGCTAACCAACTAGGAGATTTGATTACCAGCCATGTTCATACTGGCAAAGAAGAGATAAAGTTAGTTCCAGATCTCCACCATCATTCCGGTTAACTACTTTGTGCCAAGGTTACAAAGACACTGTGACACTGGGGACCAAAAAATGTAAATGTGTCATAAATTTGCTATAAGACATTATAGGAGATGCCTACTACATAACTCGTCCAGCAAGGGACTGATTCAAATTGTACCCCATTACGCCAAAGATCTTGTGCATTCTGTGGGTACCCAGTTCCTTCTGTTATCAACCACAACTCTGTAACATAAAAAGCTCACTGTATAAGTATAAATTCATGTTGCTTAAGGTCCTTTAGAGTCTTTTGAGCATACCTTTGGATCACTGAGTATCTGTAAACTTTTTAGATTTTCAAGAACTTCTTTTTAATATAAACAAGTAGGTAGACAAAAAGTAAATGATGGCAGAGATTTACCTGTAGTACAATAAGGCTGTGCGAATGGGAAGAGGAGTTCTCTGATGCTTAACATTTACCATATTTGCTCCACAAATGTGAAATGTTCTTGGTGTTGGTGCGTCTTCAAGACCAAGAGAAGAGGAGTCAGAGCCCACCAGACACACAGTGTGAAATCAAGAGGGTAGAGAAAGAGATGCACATGTGGTGCAGGTGAGGGGACCTTGGCCAGAGTGTGAGTCCCACTTCCAGGATCTCATAGCTGCTTGACCTTAGGGGATTCATGCAGACTTTGTTTGTTTATCCGTAATATGGAACAGATGCCTAATCTACTTAATGTAATACATACTTACCCCCATGGCTTATGAATCAAAAATGATATACATGAAAGCTCTTCTGTGGACTCAAAGTCCTACCTGAATGTACATGTCATTATCACTCCTCCCTTGATGGTCCATTTGGCTGATTCCTGTTAATATGATCAGAGGTCAAGCTTAACTCCTCTAGGTCACATTAGAAATTAGAAATAAGGTCCCCAGAAGGAAATATTCTACCTGTTACATGACTGACCTTGATATAGCAAATCCAAACCTACCAAATAAATTAAGGATGATATTTAGAAAATGGTTGTCATTTTAGCTCTCAGTAAGATCTTTTTCAGAGAGCAAGATTCCTCATTACATTTAAGACATGAGTACAGGGGCACCTAGGTGGCTCAGTTAAGCATCTGACTTCAGCTCAGGTCATGATCTCACAGTTCATGAGTTCAAGCCCTGCACCAGGCTCTATACTGACAGCTCAGAGCCTGAAGCCTGCTTGAGAGTGAGTCTCTCTCTCTCTCTCTCTCTCTCTCTCTCTGCCTCTCTCCGTTCTTCCCCCACTCACACTCTGTCTCTCTCAAAAATAAACGTTAAAAAAAGACATAAGTATATATACAGAAGTTCTATTTTTCTAGTGCTGTAGCCATTGTGTGAAGCAAGACACATGTATTGTCTTCTCCCCCTTCTCCATCGTCCTGTCATTGCCTTCTTCAATTTGCTCTATTTCAGTCACAACTCAATAGCCATTGACAAAGCACATCTCCACTAAAAGAGGAAAACCTAGACACCAAAACAACAGCAAAACCCTGCTCTATACATATACATATCCTTATCAGATACCCATTCCTACCCTTTAAGAAAAATGGGAGAAAGTAATGTATAGAGTGAACCTGAGATAAGTATCTTCTTTGCACTAACAAGCCAGGGTCTACCTTCATTTCCATCTTATTTTAATATTTCATTATCACTTTCAGTTCCTAGGCTGGCCTAGGAACTCTCTCACACATGGGATTGAAACCCTTTAAAGTAATTGTGATTATACACTTTGTGCATTTAAAAGCATAAGCCACCTTTGAAGACAGCGGAAAAAGATAAACTAGCAACTGCCAATTCCATGAATCATGTTCTGTTCAAGGGAGTTCTAGATGTGGAAAGCCAACTGTATATGTAGAAGGATATATATATTTATTTACACAGCACATATGTCATGCATAAGTGATCCTGATGAATACTATTGAACTAAAACCTGTTAATTTTATAGTTGGGACTATTTTAACTTTAATTTCAAAATGTTTTCATTGCCCTATACCTTCAATATCAATGAGGTAAAGAAAACTCTACCCATATGTGCAACCTCTTTATTACTGTACCAGTATTTTCCAAATTAAATATTATGCTTAAGTATTAAATATTAACATTTTCTCTTAATTATTAGACCAGAACTGCAGCTGATCAGCGAAAGTTTACATGAGGCTCAAACCCTTCAGTACTGGCAGAGTCACACATTAAACCACTTTTTATTCATCTCTGGCTTACACTCAAAGGAGCATCACTTTCAACTTTATGTGGTTGTCCATGTTCTAAATGCAAAAGTAGGGCCATATGTAGTGGAGTGAGAATTCTAAGGAGAATGGGACCCTCATTCATCTAAGGCTCCTCTAGGAGAAATGATTCCTCTTCACTAGGGGCGAAAACTCCCAACCTTCCATGTGAGCGAGTAGTGAAGTCATAAGAGTGCACCTCAACATTACTCTGTATGACACTGAACAATAGGATTTTTTGGGGAGCTGGCAGGTGGGGCAGGGGTCACAGGGATAAAGGAGATGCACGTGTGACTCAGAAATCGCTGTGGCGAAAGGTGGCCCAGACTTTTATTGGTTTTGGCCAAAGGCTGATACAAGATTCAAGTAGCAAAGAGCAGATTCCTGATCTTAAAAATCAATTGTTAAGATGCAAACTTGGTTTCTTGGAGTAGGGGCAACATTTAAGAAATTAATTTGACAAAAAGAATCACCAAAGTAAAATCTTTATGAATTATTTTTTTTTATTTGTAAGCAACTTTTAGCCTGATTATTGTAAGGAAACTATAACAGGTGGTACATACAAATATTAAACATGTATCTAACAAATTCTTACTGGGTACCAAGCACTGCTGTAAGGCCCTGGGAGTGCAAATTCCCTCCTCATAGGATGCTTACATACTAATGGGAGGGCACAGAACATAAATAATTGAATATGTCAGGGGAGATGTTCTATGAAGAAAATACGGTGGGGTAAATAGTGATCAAAGAAGGCCTCTCTAAAAAAGACATTTGAACAGAGCCATAAAGGAAGTGAGGGAGCAAGTCACACAGATCTTCAGAAGAAGGGTACTCTATGAGTGCAAAGGCGCTGTGTGTTTTGCCAGTTGAAGGAACAGCAGTGGGACCAGTGTGCCTGAGAGAATGAGAAAGGGCTGGAGGAGGAGAGAAGTTTAGGGAAATAGTCAGGAGTTAGTCACATAAGGCAACGCAGGCTATTGTTAGCATTTGGGGTTCTAGCATATGGGAGTTACAGAGAGTTGTGGGTTGTTTTGGCAGGAGGAATGCCACAGTGCAACTTGTGTTCATAAAAACATCTAACTGCTGTGGGAAGAACTCTGTAAGAGGCATTAGTGGAAGCAGGGAGAAAGTGACTTGGTTTTCTGCTGTTCTAGGAAATTGGCGAGGGGGCAGTTCAATTAAATAGGTCAGAACGAGAGGAAATTTGGGGGTGCTTTGGTGGAGGGGTTCCACAGTTTGGACTGGCTTCATAAAGGGAAGCAGTGGCCACCTTTTCTGAGGCAACATCCACATCTCTACTTTGGTGTTTTCTACCTGTAAGAGTTTCCACATCCTCGATTCCCATCAGTTCCCAATATCCCTGACAGAGGTTTCAAAGACATCTCAAGTTGAATTTCTCTCTCTTTCCTTTTCCAATGCACACTCTAGAAAAGTTGCAAGATGCTAAGAAAAGCTACAATACCATATTTGAGCAGTGAGCTCTATGAAAATAAGAAATTTTACATCTTCGTGGAAAAGCATGTCATATAAGGAAATATATTTGAGAGGAAAGTTCCAGACCTCTCACAATATCAAGAGATGGGAGAAGTATGAAGCTTTTAGCAAAATAAATAAATGCAAACCTCTGTCCTTATTCTGACAGTCTTGTGAGGATTTGTAGACTATGAAAGTTTGGTTTCTGAGTCCTCATTCAGTGTTTCATTCAACAAACATCCATTCAGCCCCAAAGTAGCATTGCTCAGTGCCCTGGGCCTTTTGGTAGGAGAGAGAGGAAATGGTATTCAGGATTATTCCCCAAATTTTTATTTTCATCAAATAACCAGAGAAGCATTGGGATGATTTCCTTCAATTAAAAAGTCAAGACATTTTCCTTGACTCTCAAGACGGTATGTATAAGTTAACACAAGCCAACTGATGTAACATCCACTTGAATGCTCTCTGGATATTCCAGTGAGTTACCCCGACACAGTTTAAGCAGCCTCCGCACTTCCCTCACACTGTCCTCAAGTCCCTCGCAGCTGCAGGATTGCCGAATTCAAAATCAAGCCCCCAGCACTGTGCCACTGTCAACTTTACAGCCGCTCCCAAGCCTCCACTGTCTCCCAGTTGTTCCTGGAAGCCTCCTGCCCTTTTATTTGTTGAAATGCCCAGAGTCCTTCCTTGTTTCCAGTGGTGTGGGGTCATCACTGTCAGCCAGACCTGGTTTGAATTCCAGTTCCTCCAGAAAATTGACTGTCAGTACCTCAATTTCCCATTCCTAAAATGAGGATAAAAATCAATGTTTTCATGTGCTGGAGTTGATTTGAAGATTAAATCAGTGAATACTGATACACAAAAGGCACTCCAGAATTGCTGGTTCTCTTTCTTCCTCTTCCCAGATGCAATTCTTCCGCCTTTTCCCAGCACTTTCAGTCACCAGAGCAATTTGCCACTCACAATTCACAATTCCCACTGACGTAGTTTTTCATTCAGTTATCACTGTTCTCCACCATTTCCCCGGTGTAGGTTTTTGCTGCTGTTGCTGTTGGTTTTGATCACCCTTAGATGATAGGCTCCTCCTGCCCATGCGTTCTCTTTTCCTCCATTTTTTCCTCCCTCAGTAACCCACCCTTTAGATATGACAGCTCACTTTCCCAGCTATCTGGCCGGCCTGAGCATTCTCCCCCAACCAAGCCACTAGTGCACTTCCAGTGTGGTGAGGGAAGGCAGAAGCAGAGGGCCCCCATCCTTCCTCCACCCACTGCAGTTGGACAGAGCAGTGGATTAGCCAGAGCGTGGCTCTCACTCAGTGCTCTCTCTCTCTCTCTCTCTCAGACAAACTCTATTCTGGGTCAAAAAGTGATCAAGGAGTGGCATCTCCAGTGGAGTGGGACAGGGTCCAATAGACAGCCTGAGGGCTTGCCTCCTCTGACAGTTTGTCAGCAGGTCTGCTGCAACCTCACGCCCTCAGACAGAGGCACTTCTTTGCTCCTGGGCAGTAAGGGCTCAGGAAGTGCCGTGAGCCAGCTGACTACACCACTAGCACACCTGGGTGCGAGTTTGGATCAGGTGCTTCTAATTTACATTCCCAGACCCACTCTGGGCTTGTTGTGTGGCCTCAAGCAAGCCACTTAACCTGTCTGTTTCCTTATATGTCAAGTGGAGATAATAATACTTAACTACATCACAGGGGTGGATAGTGTATATTAATTAATTAATGTTTGTAAAGTGCTTTGAAGATGCAAAGCTGGTTAAGTGTTTAAGTATTCTGATGATAGTCCTTGCTTATTATTAGAACCTTCCCAGGTTCCTGGACCATCTCTCACTGATTACGACTAGGTTCTAATAGCACCTGCTGTGCAATCCACTCAGGGATCTAAGGCACAACCCATGAGAATTTAGCCCAAATGGATTTATAATTTGAAAAAGATGTCAGTGAGGCCTGTGCCCAAATGTCGGGCCAGTTACAGGGCTCCCTAGCAATTTTCCAGAAGCCAAGAGGACTGCATCGTGGTATTTGCTGCAAATGGTGCTTGTTGTAATTGCTTTCATCTTTTATGTGGTGCTGCTCAGATATAGATTGAAAACTGCTTGCTGGGACTTGCGGTCTCCTCAGGCCGTATCTCAAGGTCAAGATGGGAGAAAATGGAGGCCATATGGTGTGGCCAGCACTGATTTATTTACAAACCCTTGGAACTGTGCTGGAAAGAATGAGAGTTCCTAATATACTTGTCTTCCAGGCAGCTCTGAAAGATTCCAGGTGTTGTTCGTGAATATTTCTTGCACCCCTCTTTGTGGTCATGTCTATTTTAAAAAGACTTTATAGTGGAATTTGGATTTTATATTTGTGACTGTCTTCTATAATGTTCCATTACTTATATCTCACAAACCAATTAGGTAGGTTGAACTCAGGGACTAGGCTGCTAGTAATCAAAATAGAATGAATCCATTCCCAGCCTTGTTAGAGATGTGGCTCTTATCCATCTGATCGATGAAGTGAACAGAACAGACTGTGTCCCGCAACTTAGAGTTTTGGTCACACTCTACACCTGATAACTCTAACAAAAAAAAAAAAACAACATGTAATTCCTACATATTTTTCATTCATTAACATTCATCTTCATTTTTTTCTACTAGAAGTACCACTCATGACCCCTTACATTCTTTTCCTCATAAGACTTTCTGGAGAAATACATACTATGTCAATCTTTTCATTGTTTTCAAGAGCAGAAGTGACTTTCTTAGTTTTTCTGAATAGTTGATGTTTTCTTTTCTTTTTTCTTTTCTTTCTTTTTTTGTTTAGATGTTGGGTACTGTAAACCTAAAGATACTATGAGCCCCACCCTTCAAAGTTTTGTATGAAGAATTCACTCTCAAGATTTTCAGAAGTCCTGAAGCTGAAATCCTAGGCTTTACCTTAAAAAAAAAAAAAAAAAAGTATTCCAATCCCATTAAGGTCCCTTGAATTTTAATTGGCACATGGATTGGTGGCTTTATCTTTCCCTTCTCATGATTGCTCCAGATATGATTATCAGGGGCTTTCCAGGCACACTTAAGCAAGGAAGTGTGAGCATATACATAAAACAGCATGCATGTTATTTTCTTCAAGGTGCTACTTAAGTACCTGCTTTAAGAACACAAGCAGGTCCTTCGGGATGGAGGAATAGTGTGGGCATGGGGCCAAACTCTGCTCTCACAGAATGTCTGTGTCCAAGGCATTGATACTTCTTTTGGGGATGCACCACAGGGAGCCTGAGTTTAAGAGGACTCCCTTTTTCTGGTAAACATATGTTAACTCATTAGGGAAATAAAGTGGTTTGAAAATAGATGGTGCTGTTTAAAAAATGGACATTACAATTATGATAATCTATTTTTGCTAGCAGCTAGCTTCAGTTTCTTTTTTCAAGTCATTTATTCTTAAAGGCCTCTAAAGTTTGCTATGATAAACTGTCAGAGTAAAAGTGTCCACTACTTTAAACAGATTTATTATAACTAGAATCTTATACGGAGTTGAGGAGAACCAGTGGAAAAGGAATATGCTCTTATCTTGTTGCCACCTCACAACACTAGCCCTTTGGTTCACCCATGGGCTCACATTGACCTCCCCAGAGCTCTCACCTACCTGCCAATCTCCTCCTCTCCATCCAGCCCTTCCTTCCTGCCCTTGTTCTTTGCTACAGCATCTGATCCACTCACAGTAAGGTGCTCGGATTGCAATACACACCACCATGATTTGGTGTGGGTGAGGTGGCCCCTCACTAGATAGCCGTGCCCCAAGAGATGGTACTTTAGTTAAAACAGCTGTCCTAGTGGGATCTAACTGAGGTGATAATATACTACACCTCAGTATAGTATAATATACCATACTGATGTATGGTAACATTGCTTACTTTGTTCAAGTAACTAAAGATCAGTGCATTGTACAATTGAAATGGGTGAATTATATGATACGTAAAATATGGGATAATAAAGTTGTAAAAAAATAAAAGTCTGCCACAAAGTTACTCCCAGTGTGCAATCTCCCATGTTCCCACCCAGCCCAGCGGTGGGATTTTCCAGCCTCCCACCCAATGTACAAATGCTCACATATCCCACAGAGGCTAAGCAGGGTCTGTTTTGCCCAGTGATGAGGAGTTGGTCACTGGGTCACAAGGTGGCCCTTTCTGTCAGAAAGCTGTTATTTCTTTTCCATTAAAGCTATTTTTTTTTTCTATTAACTAAAATCTGCCTCCATATAACTTCTATATTTATCTACCCCAAACAATGCCAATCCCTTGCCCATGTGAGTCTTTCAGATATTAGAAGACAACTCTCAAGCCTTCCTCATTCCTTGGACAATTTTAACAATAGGCTTGGCTGGGGTGACACCACCATGCTGCCAAGGTGACTGTGGTCAAGACATTGACCTCTCTGGGGCTGGTGCCTCAGTCACTGGTCTGTAAGAGGAAAGTTGAGCCACGCAGTTTCTCAGGTGCTTTAAGTGTTCCAGATTCTATGGTTTTGAGATGAAGGATTATAAACATATATGCTATATTTTTTTAATCTTGCTCTTTTATTCTTTAAAAATTAATCATTCAAAGACATTACTTTTTTATTCATGATCAGTAGACTTGATATGAATTAGTATATCATAAAGTACATGAAGTATTGCATAAAAATGGAAGTCAAGTCTTCTACCTGACCCATAATGCCTATAATGAATTCCCACCTTCACACAAGGTGATTATATTTCTGGGCTCTGTGGTGCAGCTTAGGGAGTCCTGGCCAGCAGTCAGCAGAACTATACTGTATATTCTTCAGTCCAGGTGTAAACACTGTAAATATAACAAGATTGCACAAATTTAACTTCAGCTTTGAAACAGTGAACCAGGTGAAGTGTGAGAAGCAACTGCTGGCTAATAATTGATATTTTCCCCTAAGTCCCCATAAAGAGATAGCGTCATGTACATCTTCATTATAAAGAACCACAATTTTTATAAAGTGAGTTCATGATGGACCACCCCAACTGAAGAGAAAAGAGCCCTCAAAACAATTACTTTCAGTTTAGAATTCAGGGCCATATTTCCTAGATCATCTTTTGGATATCTGTTTGCAAACACATACCCTTCAGACACCCAGCCTCTGAATTCTTCCATGAGAATCCTCCAGAAGTGTTGGACCCCAGTGCTGTACGAGGCACAATTGAAGAGAGAAGCCCAGTTTCCAGGCCCATGCTGGCATGACACTCACTACCCATAGAGCTCATCTTATACTTTGAAAAAGGTAGGGGGTGGATTCTACTCATAATTATTATGTGGATTTTTTACTTGAGTTCTTTGTTACAGGAATCACTTTAAGGAGTAAAGAATAAAATTAACAAAAGAGAATTTTGCTTAACTCTCAAGGGAGAAAGAAAGTGAGTAGGTAGGAGTGAGGAGCCTAGGGTGCCTGTCCTTGACTATCATTTTTGATGGAAACATTTTATAGCACCCAAATGGTTGCTGCTCCTGAAGGAATACTAAGGACAGGAAATCTGGTCTCGCTTCATAAACTCAGGTAGTGAAAGAGCCGTGTGAATACCAGTTAATAAATGCCTAGGTCTGTTTTTAACAATGGAGGGTATCGGTGTCCTGCTTGAAAGCATTCCTAAGCTAGTCGATGTTGTAAAATAATACAGAAAACTGACATTTTTATCGTGACACAAGTTACCATATAGCAGTTATCTGCTGGCTCATCTGGTTTTTATGATCCACAAGGTAGCTGTCATATCGAGACTTGACCAGCATCTTCAGGCTCAGGCTCTCTCATTTCAGCACCTGCCTAAGTGCATAAGCGCCACTTCCAGCACAGAGGCTAATGGACTCTGTCTGCAGGCCTGTGCCAGACAAGCTCAATCCTGGCTCTGTCTCCCTTCACACTTCACTCTCAGCTCTATCTGTGAAAACAACTGAGAGACAGAGACTCCACCATGCTCATGGGCACATCGTCTGGCCTTCATCTCATCAGGAATCTGATGGCATCCCGGTCAGATGTCTATGAGTCAGCCAAGAGAACCAGGCTCCCAGGGACCTGATCTCCCTTCTGTGGTAAAGCCAAACCCTCTAGAATGTCCTCTTCACCAGAGGAGTGCAGTGTGGCTGGATGATTCATGTCACCATTGATGAACCACTTACCTGGGTCCTATTTGGGTAAATGAAGGGCTGAAATAGCCACTCTGCAGAGCAGGCTGAAACAGCTCTCATGTGCTCCATGAGACAGGAGGTGTGGCTGCCATATCCACCATCATAGCGTGACACAAAATCATTGAATGAAAGAATTAATTCAGTATTTTTAATCATTCAGATCTCTTGCAATATCATGATGAATGACCATAGGCTATAAATAGATGAGGATTTTTTACACCCCCACCAGAACAAATTTCTTCTCTGTGAATGGCCTGGTACAGAATGGGAGTTTGACTTCAGTGAGATGGGATGCTGGATGGAGCAGAGGTTCCTGGTGAGACGTGTCTGTCCATGGGCCCAGTACTACACACCTGCACCTGTTTCCCCCTTGAGAAAGCATCTAGCATAGTCTTCTGGGAGGCCAGACTCAGTCTTTCCTTGTGAGTCTTTCCTGTGTGCCTTGTGCCTGGTGAGAGACCACTGGAAGGAACACTCAGCCCTTCTCCAACACAGTGTACTGTATGTTAGAGACCTTTAGTCCTTTGCTCAGTTCAATTTTATGGAGGGAAGGGGTCACAGTGTGCAGCCAGGAGCCAAACCTGGATAGGAAAATAGAAAGTTACATTTTCTTACAATCAAGTCAGTCTACCTTACTGCATGTACCGATTCACATTTACAAAGAAAGCTCTTTGCAGATGCTACCTCATCTGAGCCTGAATTTGTGATTCGTGGTAGTAAATCTGCCTTGGGAACAGGGGAAAGAAGAGAGTAGGGCAAAAAACATTTTTCTAAAATGAATAAATTGCTTCCTCAATGACAAAAAAAAAAGATAAATCTGGGTCTAATTTAGCAACTTAAGTAGCAATAGACTGTGAAGGTAGTAACTTTCTCTTCCCAACTGCACAGCTGTGAGGCCCTGTTGCCATCAGACCCCACATGTCTTAGCACATGCTTCAAATAGTCAGGGCTCAAGAAGCCCCACTGAGTGCTTAGAGACAGTAGTGAGGATGTTTCCAAAACTCAAATACCAATGACAGTAAAACACTGGCATTTGTTTCTCTTTAAGAAAATTTTGTTTTTATTTTTTTATTTTTTATATTTGAGAGAGAGAAAAACAGAGAGTGCTTAGGGGAGGGGCAGAGAGACAGAGACCGAATCTGAAGCAGGCTCCAGGCTCCAGGCTCCGAGCTGCCAGCACAGAGCCCGACGCGGGGCTGGAACTCACAAACCGTGAAATCATGACCTGAGCCAAAGTCGGACACTTAACCGACTGAGCCACCCAGGCGCCCCTAAAAATTTTAATTAACCATATCTGAAAATTGGCCAAGTCATGTTGGAAAATTAATCTTATTAGTTAAAATAATTCACTTGCATAAATGTGAAAATAAAGAGATTCATCCTAATGGATTTGGAAGATCTCATATACCTAGGGTTATGGAGATAGATGTCCTAAGTCCACCATTTACCATTTGTGTGAACTTGACCACTTACTTAACGTCTTTGTATCAGTCTCCTCATATATACACATACATTGGGAGGTACTTGACAAAAAGATGTGACCGTGACTCTGAGGAAATTATGGTAACATAAACCGTGGCCAAAAACAAAGCTCTGAATTGTGGATTCTGGGTGATATGTATAGACATTCATTATACTCTTCTTTCTAGTTCCGTGTTAAAAACGTTAAAGGCGGGGCACCTGGGTGGCTCAGTCGGCTGAGTGTCAGACTTCAGCTCAGGTCATGATCTCACAGTTGGCGAGTTGGAGCCCCATGTCAGGCTCTGTACTGACAGCTCAGAGACCGGAGCCTGCTTCCGATTCTGTGTCTCCCTCTCTCTCTGACTCTCCCCTGCTCATGCTCTGTGTTTCTCTGTCTCAAAAATAAACATTAAAAATAAATAAATTAATAAAAATAAAAATGTTAAGGGCTTTTGACATAAAAAGAAACTAATATATTTTATATAAATGGAAAATTCTTCACCTAAAAAAAGAAATATACATGATATATATCAACTTTTATATATATATATATATATATGTATATATTATGTATATGTATA